>NW_022991325.1:31675-191675 GCF_902827175.1 Gymnodraco acuticeps | reverse complement strand
TAAGCAAGCTACATAAATAAAGCTTTTAGTTTGTTGTTATGATTGATTAAACAAATGTAATAATTTCAGAGGCTTTACCAAAAAAAGATTTGTTGAAAAATGAAACAGAAAGACGTTGACCACAAGGCGAGGTGTGAAACACGTCAGATGAGAAACAATAAAAAGCTGCAAACCTGCAGCATAGAGAGAGTGCACGGCTCCATCATGTGACACAGGAAGTCGTGCATGCATCTCGTAAGGTGACTGTTTTTGTTTCAAAGTCACAACTGTGATTATAACTCTCAATGGGAGGCTGTGGTGCAGTGGACTAGTGTGTTGGTGTTTGGATCAGGGGGTCAGGGGGTCACAGGTTCAAACCCCACTGCAGTCAGTATGTCGTTGTGTCCCTGAGACACTTCACCCCAAAGTGCTCCTGTGGGGATTGTCCACAGTACTGAGTATGTAAGTCGATTTGGATAAAAGCGTAACAAGTGACATGTAATGTAATGACATAAATCACATTAAAAGTCCCATGTCATGCTTTTCTGGTTATTACCCGTCCCCTTGTGTTATGAAGGTTTTTATGAATGTAAACGGTCTGCAGAGTCACAACCCCTCAAAGTACACCCTGTAGGGAGTACAACTCTAACACTGTCTATGCTGCCCCAGAACGCCTCGTTGGAGATTTCTCTTTTTCCATTGTTTGCTTCCTGGGTTCTGTGACGTGTGAACTCCCAAATCAACAACAAATGACCGGATTGGCCCAAATGGACCAATCCGCGGAGCACCTCCCACACCAGGACCCCTTGGCTAACTAACAGGGAGACCCATTGACTTGCATAGAGCTCCCTGAACGCTGGTAATAGACGAGTTGGGATGGCGGAGAAATGCTCTCCGTAGACCCATTCTCACAGCGTTATAAACCTTTTTCTTTCTCAATATCAAGCCACACTTATTGTTTTTACTTCGGCTGTGAGTGTTTGTGTGTGCTCAGGATGAGTTTCGCTCGTTCTCGCTGTATCTGCAGCTCTCAGCAGCAACGAGCCTCGCAACGTCCCGACCAATCGGAGCACACTGGGCTCACAGGGAGGGGGGGGGCAGGAGCTCCAACAAGCCGTTTATAGGACAGAGAGTGAATACACAGACTATACAGAGATGCTGTGTGAGAAACCAATGTGAGTTTGGAACATTGCACAATGTAAATCTATTCTAGTAGACCTCAACAATGGAATTACGATCAGTAGAAATGGCCATGACATGGGACCTTTAAAATACAAAGTGGCATTTAGTGCAAAACCTTCACCCCATTTGACCTTTTTGATGGTAAATTATTTTACAAATAGGAATGGGAAAGAACAACTGTAGGATGAAAAGATACAGACTGCCAAAAAAAAGGAAATTGGTCACATTTATTTAAAATTATAAACTGCCATATATAGTACAATATGTATCCCACAAGTAAATCATCGCTGGTTTTGGATGTTTTTAAGAGGCCAAATATTGACTATATTGGGGAAAACTGTTCAAATCAAGGTGTTAAAAGTGGCTTCCTAACAGTATTTTTGTAAGTATAAATAATGTACAGTTTAAGAGTTAAACAAGTAAAGGCAGTATGGGTCAGAGTAACTTAATGACAAAATACCAACATGGCCATTTCCATATATGGTGTTTTTACTTCGCTCAAGCTGCTGGAAAACGAAGCTTCCTCATTCAAGTAAAAGAGCTTCACCACATGACACACAGTGAGAAATGTGTCAGATAAACCGGATACATCCACTGAACTAACAGTAAATGTGTGACATTTTGGTATGGGAACAGCAACACACTGCTGCTGTGATGGTTTACCATTCAAACAGTACAAAAGATTGTGTTCAGATAACACATGTTGTTGCTTTTTAAGCACAGGTTATTATTTTAAACATTATTTAGAATATGAGGGTAGATATTGTTTGTCAATGGAGATGATTGTTGTCCTTTAAAATCACAATTAGTTTTTTATGTATCCATTATGAATCACTATTACTTAGTGTTAAGGGTTGTAATCCATTATGTTATTTGTCCAATCACCAGTTACACCAGCCTATACAAATGACCCTTGGATTTCATGCTTGTTTTCTTTTTGCAATAAATCAAAAATACATCCAAAATTGAAACGTGAAAGCCAGGAATATTCAGTGGTGCTGCCAAATTAATTTAAGAAATGAGGAGAAAAGTTATCAGGAAGATCTAATAGCTAGTTATGCCATGTTCTTATTTTCTTCAATTGCAGAAGATATTGCAGAAGATAAAGATGGAGATGGACAGGAAGACTCCTGTCGACCTCCATCTTTATCTTATCTTTATGATGAGGACATCAGCTGGGCTCAGCTCTGTGGCCTCACAGAAGGAACATTTTGTGTAAGAAGGTTCTATCCCCATGCCAGTGTGGGGTCCTTCCACAGTCCCAAACATATGCAGTTTAGGTTCATTGAGGTCTCTTAATTGCCAATTTGTGTGTTTTTATTCATATTTGTATTCTTCTGTCCTTTGTTTATATACAGTGAAGGAAATGATTATTTGATCCCTTGCCGATTTTGTAAGTTTAACCACTTACAAAGAAATGAACAGTCTATAATGTGAATGGTATGATTCTCTCACTAATGAGAGACAGAATATCAAAAAGAATATCCAGAAATGTACATCATGTCATCATCATGGAGTTTTTATGTAACAATGACATCCTGTCTAAACATCAGTCAGGCTTCAGAAAGCAACATAGCACCATCACTGCCACAATGAAAGTGGTAAATGATATTACGAGTATTTTAGATAATAAGCAGAGTTGTGCAGCTCTATTTGTTGACCTATCCAAAGCTTTTGATACTGTCGATCATTGCATTTTGAAGCAAAGGCTGGTCAGTATAGGCATGTCCAGCCATGCAGTGAGTTGGTTTGTAAACTACCTCTCTGAAAGATCCCAATGTGTTCCGTTTGATGGGCTGTCTTCTGAGTGGTTAAACATCACTAATGGTGTACCACAAGGTTCAGTTTTAGGTCCGCTATTATTCTCTATCTATATTAATAGTTTAGGTGAAAATGTCGAAGGAGCAACCTTACATTTTTATGCGGACGATACCGTTATGTACTGTGCAGGTCCCTCCATTAACGAGGCTGTTGTTAAATTACAGGCTGTTTTTAACATTATTCAGACTCAGCTCTCTGAGCTTAAGCTTCTTTTAAATGTGGATAAAACCAAGGTAATGCTCTTTTCTAAAGCTAAAGCTAAAAATACACCAGAGACTGCTTTGGATATTGTAACTACGCAAGAAATACAACTTGAAGTGGTTACCTGTTACAAATACTTGGGTATCTGGCTTGATGACTGTCTCACTTTTACATTTCATGTCAATAACCTGCTTAAAAAGCTGAGGGTTAGGCTAGGTTTCTTCTACAGGAACAAGTCCTGTTTCTCTTTTGAAGCCAGGAAAAGGCTAGTCACTGTGACCTTTTTACCTGTGCTGGATTATGATGATTTGTTATATATGAATGCACCTGCCAATTACCTGAGCAAGTTAGATGCTGCGTATCACAGTGCACTGAGATTTTTGACAAATTGTAAAGCACTTACGCATCACTGTACCCTGTATACCAAGGCGGTTATGCCATCACTTACTGTACGGAGGCTCAGTCACTGGTACTTTTTCATTTACAAAGCCATGTTGGATAAACTACCATCTTATATCTGCTCCCTGATCTCTCTGCGAATTGAAAGTACTTATTGCCTGAGATCGCATGCTGTGGTTTTATTAAATGTGCCAAGTGCTAGGACTGTCTTAGGGAAGAAAGCTTTTAGATGTGCAGCTCCACTAACATGGAACAGTCTGCAAAAAGAATGGAAAATTACCACTACATGTTTTTAAAGCTCGGTTGGATGCTACAAAATCAGATGCTGTTGGTACCTGTACATGTGGTTAAATATGTAAATTGTAATCCCTGTACATTTTGCTGTATGATGTCCTTTTGTTGTTCTGTTGTTTATGTCTTCTTGTGGAACCTACTGCTGCAGGTCTCCCTTGAAAAAGAGATCATTGATCTCAATGGGATTTTACCTGGATAAATAAAGGTTTTGAATTTGAATCATATTTAATTTTAATTTTTTTATATACTTTATTAATCTCTCGTGGGGAAATTGTTTCTCTGCAATTGACCCATCCTGTGTTAGGAGCAGTGTGCTGCCATAGGGAACGGTGCCTTGCTCAGGGACACCTCGGTAGCACTTGCCGGGACTTGAACTGGTGACCTTCCAGTTGCAATCCAAGTCCCTATCGACTTCGCCACCACCACCCTAATATATAATTAATTGTGGGAAATAAGAATTTGATCCCCTTGCAACAAACAAGAATTCTGGCTCCCACAGACGGGTTACATAAGTCCTCTTCCTTTAATTTAAAAAGTACTCCTCATATCAACTTGTTACCTGTATAAAAGACACCTGTCCACAGAATCAATCAATCAGATTCCAACCTCTCCACTATGGGCAAGACTAGAGAGCTGTCTAAGGACCTCAGGGACAAGACTGTAGACCTGCACAAGGCTGGGAACGGCTACAAGACCATCAGAAAGCAGCTTGGTGAGAAGGAGACAACTTCTCACCATGGAGGTGGACACATTATGCTTTGGGGGTGTTTCCCTGCTCAGGGGACAGGACAACTCCCTGCATCGAGGAGAGGATGTACGGGGCCATGTAGTGTGAAAATCTTGGCCGATAGCCTCCTTTCCTCAGTCAGGACACTGAACATGGGTCAGAGGGGTCTTCCAGCAGGACAATGACCCTGAACATACGGCCAAGGCAACACAGGAGTGGCTAAAGAAGAAGCGTGTTTAGGTGATGGAGGGGCCTAGCCAGTCTCCAGACCTTAAAACTATAGAAAATCTGTGGAGGGAGCTGAAGCTTCCAGATGCCGAGCATCAGCCTCAAAACCTGAAGGGTCTGGAGAGTATTTTCTGCTAATAAGAATAGGGGTTAGGGGGGTGAGACAGATAATACGGAGCCCCCTTAGGGGACATGGAGAAGAAAAAAAATTATTCTGAATACATTTCAGATTGGCCTTTTATTGTGGCCAACCTAAGGCACACCTGTGCAATAATCATGCTGTCTAATCAGCATCTTGATATGCCACACCTGTGAGGTGGGATGGATTATCTCGGCAAAGGAGAAGTGCTCACTATCACAGATTTTTTCAGATTTTTGAACAATATTTGAGAGAAATGGTTATTTTGTGTTTTTTGAGTTCATCTCATGAAAAATGGGAGCAAAAACAAAAGTGTTGCATTTATATTTTTGTTCAGTGTATATTTGGAAAAATAGGATATAATGCACTTGTTTGACAAAAAGTTCACAATATCTATTCATGTTATGCTCAAATATCCTGCTCTAAAATGTGAGATTCAACCAATTGTATATATCCTTTTTAATGGCAGGAAAACTAAATGTGCCATTCACTAAAGTGCATTCAACAAGTCACAAGCTCACATGCAGAAACACACTCGCACACACATGCACACATACTGTATACATAATATCTGTGAGATCACAAAAGCAATCAAGACTCCTCCTCCACATTAAACTATAAGTTGGGGCAGATATTCTGAGCTACTGAACAGAGCTTGCTGTCAGCATTCACGGTAAGACCCCTGAGTTCTCCCCATGAATCTAATAGTTTGAGTGGAATCATTTTTAGGTCTTTAGGTCCAATTTACACTGACATTTTGAACATTTCAAAAGTACATTGTTTGACTGATTCAGTGTCTTATGTTCCTTTCTATTTATTCCATATAGATGGCAAGGCTGTGGCCTCTCCTGCTCCTGTGTGGGTTATGGAGTCCTCTGTGTCTGTCAGCAGGTGTAAGCTACATCGGGACACCCCAGGAGTGTGCAAAGGCGGAATTTGTCCCAGGTTACAATCTGGGTGGAGAAGGCTTCGACATCGTCACAATGGAGCGGAAAGGGGCCTATGTCATTGACATGGAAACATGGAATCTTGGTAATGGCACTTGCAGGCTTTACAGCAACATCATAGCGAACAGAGAGAAACAGAAGGTCCCAGCCACCGTGATCGACTGGAGAATCTACCCAAAGTGCAATCTACATGTCTCCAGCCTACTCTACGATTCGGTCGAAACTCTCGTCAATGACAGCACGTCATCGGTGTCCAATGATTGGAAAATTGGCCTTAAACTCCCTGTAGACCCTTCTGTCAGTCTTGGTGTTGGCTTTGGGGGTTCCCACTCCAAAGAAACAAAATTTGCCATCCAGAAGTCTAAAAAAGACCGCTACACCTTCTTCAGCCATTCTGTCGACTGTCGCTTCTACGGGTAAGTGTGTGGACTGATATTCGTCCTCTAGGTTTTAACTCTGAAATGTACCTTGTCAGTAATTTTACTGAAACATGCTCTGATGTATATTGTTCTGGATAATTGGCAAAAATGGCAAGCAACATGAACAGTGATTTGAATGAAATGGGACTGTGAACCACTGTCACAAATGTATTTTCTTTCTTTCGTTCACAGCTATAGACTGGAAGACAAACCTACACTGAGTCGTGCATTTCAATCAGCCGTGAACTCAAATCCTTCATATCACGAGCTGATTGACACATATGGTACACATTTCATCACACAAGTGTCCCTAGGAGGCAAAATAAAAGCAGTCACTTCTGTCAAGACCTGCGAGGCATCAATGAAAGGACTAACAGCAACCGAAGTAAAAGACTGCTTGGAAGTCGAGGCTTCTGCTAGCTTTAAAAAGACTGCCAGCATTGAGAGCATGATCAAAAACTGTCAGGGTAAGAAGAAAAAGATTGGCCATAGCCAAAGTTTCAGTAGCAAGTTTAGTGAGCGTATCTCAGAGGTCGTTGGTGGAGACAAAATTGATGCTGATGTGCTCTTTAATGACCAATCAAATCCTTCTGTCTACAACCGCTGGGTTGACTCACTGAAAATCACACCTGATGTGATCAAATACAACTTAAGGCCTCTGCACACGATACTTCCAGATAATCATCCTGCCAGGGCCGGACTGAAGCAGGAGGTGGAGAAGTACATTAAGAACAACGCAGTGTTGAGTCAGTGCTCTGAAACCTGTAAGATTGGCCACAGAGCCAACAAGAGGGATCCTTGTGCTTGTGTTTGCAACAGCAATCAGAATCTTAGGTCAAACTGCTGTCCGGCTGGGAAAGGTCTTGCAACGTTGAAGGTCTTTAGACTCTATGCTATAGGGCTGTATGGTGATGTGTGGACTAAGACAGATGGCTCAGTGGAGGTGAAATTTGGGGATCAGACTAAGCGCACTGCCATCATCAATAACAATGACAATCCTAGATGGCCGGAGACATTTCAATTTGGATCTGTCAAAATCAACTTTGCAAGTAAACTGGTGTTTCGTGTTTATGATGAGGATAGTTACTGGAATAGTGATCTGCTAGGCAAGTGTTCAGTTGTTTTGCGAGCCGGGGCTGTGGTGAGAGATTCTTGCATGTTAAATCATGGTACCCTCTTCTACTCCTACAAAGCAAAGTGTGCACCAAGTCTTGGTGGTCAGCAATGTCAGGAATACATACCCTCCCCTATGAGTCCGTCCTTGGCCAAGGTCTTTTACTCTAGAAATGGGGTCCTGCTTGGAGACACTGGGCAGAAGTAGTCGGGGTTAGGTCAGCACTTGACCTGAGATGTTCTAGCCTGTTTCCCTATCTTTGTTTGCAAAAATAATTATGTTAATCCTCAGATGTAATCCAATATGTGTGTGATAATTGTGTTTCATAATCAAACCTTTTACTTTGCTTCTTTCTTCATCGTTACTAAATCTGCCAATAAAGCATCAGCAAAGACAACAACGGTGTCCTGATTTTATGCATTCCAAAATACTTTGTGTTGTTTACATGTAATATTGAAATAATGATTAATGCATTTCAGGAGCATGTACAAACCTTATAAACTCTGTTTGGTTACAAAGTACGTCAAAAATGTAAACCAATTCAAATACAATAGAAACATAATAACTTAACTATTACTTTATGTTCACCAGTGTATTTTAAAGAAAGGCCGAATACTAAACTTAGAGAGTCATGAATTGTGTTTGAGTGGGAGAAACATAACCCCAAATACAAGGAAGATAAACAGATAGTTAGAGTTAAAAAATATATTATTATTAACACAATAAAGAGCGTTATATACAAGAAAAGTCAATCCAAAACAGTTATTCTACTAAATATAATTTAATTTGAGTCCTCAGTATCATTATATCTAATTGGCAACATGGGGTAGGAACCAAAATGCAGAGACAAGAACGGTGGCATGTATAAATAACTAAAACTATATTAAAATGAAAGCCATGCAAAGAGGCAGATTATTACAAAAATAGCAAAAGCAAAGACACACAGAAATAAAAAAGAAAGAAGACACTGAAACCTAACATAATTCTCTTTACAGTAGTAAGAGACACATTATTTCATGGCCTTACAGTACATGTGCATAGTCAAATAGAGCAACAGACATTTGGCATCATGTTCTGGACAGACTGTGTGTCCCAAAAGGTGAACTGAATGAACTGGTGGGATACTATTTAATGGAAATGTACCAACTTGATTTCATCTGACAAATAAAATGTATTGATTGATTAATAGATAGATAGATACTGTAAGCCATGGTCATAAACAGGCAGTATGTTTGTGGAGGCTGTACATTTAGCCTTAATCTGACTGAAAAATTAGGAGGTGATCTAACTGACAAGGCATTGGTGGCCCATTAATAATTATGATAATAATAATAATAATAATAATAATAATAATAATGCATTTTATATTAAAGGTGGGGTAGGTAATTCACCTCAGAAACACTTTTTGTTATATTCCATGGAATACTCTTAACATCCCGATAGCAATGAATATATTAAATGCTTTGACAATAAATACATTAAAAAATGTCATCTGTGGAAGCCGTAGAAAAGCAAAAAGCACGACCAATCATTTTAGCCGGCCGGCTAAAATAACTGGATGGCCTACCTGCCTGTCAGCCTTCCATCTGTGCACAAACTTATCTCGTGCCCTCATTGGTCATGTGTGCATGCGTGTGTGTTGGAGGAGGGGCTCTGTAAGGAAGTCTGAAGGAAGTGGCAGATTTTTTTTCGGCTGCGTACTTTCAAGTTCTAGCGCGCTCGAGCTGGTTTCTCCATTCTTACCTACCCTACCTTTAAGAGGGAAAAGCTTCTTGACCAATCACATGAGCTCCTGTCAACCCCTTGAAAAGAATGGTTGATGAAAAGGACCAGAAGGGGAATAGGAATCAGTGAAATTAAAAGAAGTACAACACAACTTGAAATGCTCCTTATATTAATATTCATCACCATAAATCTACGTTTAATATAATTTTGCCAAAAGAACTATGTGTATATAGTAACAGTGTAAACATATGGTGTGCATAAAAGCACTGCGGTGAATCAAATTGTGTTGCAGTGTCCTAAAATAACACCTATGTTCAAAGTTGCACCTATATGTTCTAAGTTAGTAATTAACCATAATAAAAAGCGATGATGACACAGCTTGATTTCATTTGTTTTTATTTGCTCCTTTGTTTGGGCCTTGAGAGGCCTTTTAAACATTCCTACTCTTATTATTGTCTCTTTCTATTTAAATGTTGGCTGTCAGCAGAAACAACTGTAGTATATACACATCATTTCTGCTTTAGATATGTCACCTTTGACTTTGATATGGATGTCATATTTCTGTGTGCTCGGTGATCCTGTCGACTATCTATGTCTGGTAACGGTGACCAGGTGGTTCACTATTATTTACTGATTTCTTTTGAATTGATCACTTAAGAAAAACAGTCACATCCACAATTATTTGTAGTGTTTAAGTGGGTGATTATTAAATATGATCATGTATTTATATTGTTTGAATATTATTTGTATCTATTGTTTTTTTTTGGGAGGGAAGGAGGGAGGGGAGAGAGAGGAGAGATTCCTGGCTAGGAGGAAGCAGAGGGCCTGTCAAAAGTGATGGTAAAATAAAGCAAAATATATCAAATAAATAAAGTAAAAAAAGAAAGGATGTGTGATTATAAAAAGTGTATGAGTATGTCAGCACTGAAACCTATGAAGTACGTCATACTGTGTCGATGTCGCCACAAACAGCCACACTATCATATCTCTGCCCAGTCTCTGACAGAACCATGCTGCGGGATCTTAAAATATGAGAAGGAGAAGTGAGATGTGTTCGTGTGAACAAAGCTCTTTGTCTATCAAAAATCTAGTTAAAATATGTGTTGACTTGAACATCATAGACATGTTATTACCTAGAAGTGATACATTGCTACATCTTAATAGGCAAAGCGATACTCCCCAGTGCTGGGAGGGTGACTTTAAAAATATATATTCCGTTACAGTTACCCTTTTTAAAAAAAAGTAATCAGTATCTAATCTAAGTATCAAAATATAAAACTAAGTTTCCGCAGGTAAAACAGTACACCAACAATGAAACACATGAGCACATACTACAGTTTAAAAAAGCAGAAATAAAATCTGCTCTGACAGAAAATGCTCCATTTTAGTTGAATACACACAGTTAAGCTCACACACATTATTTTATGAACATAGGTTCACCAACTGAATTAGAAACAGATCAAATGAAGCAAAGAAAGTGAAAACCATACAGCAGATTCAGGCAGTAGGCGTATAGATTCACACTTAAAGTATTAGAGAACAGAACAGTACAGTTTACAGAGATAACATCTGATCATTTTACAACAGACACTAAATTATCTTTTTAGTGTCTTTGTAACATTGTAATCCCCCATTTAGTTTTTTACAGTAACAGTAATCTGATTACATCTTTTTGTATGTTACTGGAAGGGAATACAGTTACCTTTTTTATATCCTGATTATGTAATCCGTTACTCTCCAAGCCTTTCTATATCCAACCATGAATTGCATTGGAGGGGTCTCCTGCTGCACTAACAGCAACACACATTTACATTCCCAAGTTATAAGGTTCCTAGCTTGCTTGCCCTGGGGACTGCAGGAGGAGAACCTAAGAGCTTAGGGCCAAAAGAACAATGAAACATTTTGTTAATGAATTAGGAGGCTTACAAAACAATCCTATTCGTCTCAAAAGCTTGTCTGTTTTCTATTGACACGACATTTCAACCATAAGAAGGAAGATATTATGCTGTGGCACGGTGAGCTTCCTTTTTAGAGCAATGTATAGGCCTTAAAGACTGTCTGTCACAGATAGGCCTCAACTAACAACTTGTTGTGCTTCTCATTCCACTCTGCATGTTTTCCCAATACCAAGCCGACCATAATCAGTGGAACAACACAGGGGGCGGGGCATTGCTTTGCAGGTGACACAAGGAATACTGATATTCCTAAGTGATCTTAGATGTGAAGCCTGACACTTTGTTTTTCTCTTTTAAAAATGAATGCAAACATCTGTATAGCTAATAATGCCGATATTTGAGTCTGCAAATAAATCAATAAGGCCCAACGTGCATATAGTTACAGTAATCAGTACTAGAAATCTTTGTGCTGCTCACTTTAAAAAAGATTGTAAGAAGTGTGGCAGCATGCATCAAGCGTGCCTACACTGTGTTGTCATTAGGCTGAGCATAAAGAAACACAATCATCTGTTTTTTTATTTCAATATGTAACATAAACAATAAGAGACAGTAAATCATTTGAGTTATTCAACACATGGTCAAATATCGTCGTCTTTTACGGCTATTTTATGGACTCTCCACTCGTGTTGACCGTTTTTTGCCACAAGTCAAACATTTTCTGTAGAACAAGATCAAAAATTCAAGAAAGTGTATTGTCAAGGTTATTGCACCACCTTCTGGGCAAAATGGGACCCCATAGATGAAGACACTGAAATTCTACTTGTTGGGGAAAATAAGTAATGAGGTGAAAGTAAGAGTACACAAACATATATCTGATTTACTCTAATCATGGTGCATTGTATGCATCTGAATTAAGCTTTTCTCTTGTAAGATTAATACAATCATAATAACTTCTAATAAAGTGAGTTTTTGGCGGTCTAACTATCATCGTTAATATATTTACTGTTTCGTAAAATACTTGCACAGCCTTCTTTTATTGTTTTATAGTTTTGAAATCAACACTGTCTTGTTGTCCCCCATTTTCTTCTTGTCATGTTATTGATTGACGCTTCTGGACGCTTCTCTGGACGCTTCTCTGGACGCTTCTCTGGACGCTTCTCTGGACGCTTCTCTGGACGCTTCTCTGGACGCTTCTCTGGACGCTTCTCTGGACGCTTCTCTGGACGCTTCTCTGAGTTGATGACTTTCACAACAAAGCAGGGTGGTTGTGGAGTTGGACCAATCAACAGATTTCTATAATAGAAAAATGTTCTTTCAACCTTATTTCCAATTGGTCACAGACAGAACCAATCTCAGAACCACATGACTTTGAATCTGTCAACAATTTGGCCTTTGGGGGTGGTATCCAATACCTCTGCTGAGACTTCCTCTCCCGTGAACCGGTCATCGTTGACAGTCTGATTAGCAATTTGATACCCCACAATTGAGAGCGTTATGCAAATGAGGCATAAGACTCAATTATTTCATAAATAGCCAGTTTACAAGCACACTTCCAAGTCACCAGCCATAAGTGGATCTAGGTTCTTATGGAATCGGGATACTATGATGATACAAATTAAACACAGGCCGAATTCTGAAAGTACAAGCTTCAAACAGGCCAAACCACTCTGACTCCAACGGTAACCAGAGCATGTCCAATACCACCATTTTGTACAAATACTAGAAGATTGCTGATTATTGTTTAAAGAAATGAATACAGTGCAAGATATCTGTTGATTAATTATCATTGATTAATTATTTTTGCATACATGTTTTGTCGTTCATTAATAGGACCTTTTTGAGGCTGCAGCAGTGCTTTCAGTCTCACTAAAGGTAGGTGCAGATAACCACAATACAACTCATGCAAACAGTTATCTTCCTGCACTCTCTATTCTCATGCAACGCTGTTCCCTTTTCTCTGAGGTAATAAAACGACTGTGGGTACATTAGGCATTACTCTGACCTCATGTTGGGGACATACTATATGGTGGCAGGTTAGGTAGTTCTCTGTTTAATACAATATGCGTACAGGTAGTTATCGGAACAGTTGTTTCCATGGTGCCTGTGGAGCGTTTGCATTAAAACAAGATGTGATGATAAGTTGAGTGCTGTAAATCATTTGAGTGTTGCTCTGCTCTCCCTTCAGGGGAGAAGATGTGGATATCGTGAAGAGCAATGTGTTTGGGTTGCCTGGATGGAAATGAGTGTTTGGATGTTGGTGTGTGTACCAGAGGCAAGCTGTACATATTTTGTTGTCTGAACGTATACAAGCATTGGAATGCTTTTGTCTTATACACATATGGAGATGCATGCCTGTGTCTTTAGGCATTAAAAGGGTTTCATAGATCAATGCATGTTGGTATGCATGTATTTACACAAGTCCTCTGAAGATCCAGCCAATCACCTGCTCTGTGTGTTATAAATAGACGGTGGATACTAAAGCAAACAGATATTGTTCTAAACTGTATTAAAGTAAACAGGTATTATCTTAAACTGTATTGAAGTGAACATGAATTATTTGGGACTGTTTTAAAGTAATCCTATATATATAAACCTTCTCACTTACACTCAATGACCCAGATACCCTGCTACACACACTTACACCTCTTTCTACCAGCACACACACATATTTCTTTGCTCATCTACACTCACTGACCCAGATATCAGCACACACACACACCTCATCACACACACACACACACACACACACACACACACACACACACACACACACACACACACACACACACACACACACACACACACACACACACACACATACACACACACACACACACACACACACACACACACACACACACAAGGTTCTTTCTGGGGGCCAATATAATCTCAAGCACCAATATATCTGTGTACAATGTTTGATACCAATATATCTGTGTACAATGTTTGATTGTTTGGGAAGGAATAGTTTGTGTAAAATCGCCCTTGGGAATGTAAAGGAGTTAACCCAGGTATAAGATAAAAAGTGATTCTGACCTTATATAGTTCCGAGGCTGTCACGCTCTGTTCAGAAGAAAAATACTTTTTCCCAGAACTCTGATTCGCTGTATTGGGCCCGACCCAAAGTGAATCCAACCAGTAAGAACACCGTAGGAGTAAAATGGGACGGAAGAGCCGACACATCTCCGCCCCAAATATGTCCATATATACTGTTGTTTCTTCATGCAAAATGCCCCCTGTTTCTGACTGGCTGGTCCCGATATCTGTATCGCACGGCAGTAGAGCGGGGAGCCCGGAGTGCTCTGTTTCAGGGTACTCTGTATTTCGTATTGTGTTTTTTACTGTATTAAAATCAGATTATTGTTATAACTTTTATGCCGGTGTTTTGAACTCCTTCTTTTATTAAATCTGACCAGGCTCATCTAAAGGACGGCGCGGAGCAGAGGTGGGCTTTAAGCCACCACTATTGTGTTTGCTCCTACAATACATAAATTCCCTCGTGTCACACACACTGCTCAAGTTCAGAAACTTGTGTTTGACAGACGGGAGAAGACAGACGATAGCTGATGAACCAGAATCATGGCTGTAACAGGTGAATGTGTATTCATTTGGCGACATCTTGATCAAAGTTACGATGTGATCGGTTTCTGTTTAAAGCTCAGCTGTGCCATTCATAGATTTCCATCTCATACTGGTATATTATAATAGAAAATGAGGGTGATACAATTGATTTGTTTGTTTTTTAATCTAAAATGATTTCTCCAAAATAAATAAAACAATTAATTCATAAAGATTTAGTATTGTTTTTAACAGATTAAAAATGAAAGATTTCAAAGTCATATTTACTTAGGGCAAAAAAAGTGCTTATGTGAAACAGCTGTTGTGAATATTTCACATTTCTAGTCATTTCTGTGTGGAACTAGCGTCACTCTGTGGACATAATATGAATGCCAGCTTTTCCGAGGTCCCACATCATCCTAATAGAGATGGACGGCTGCCTACTGCCCTCTGTTTGAACGCAAACCTTATACTATTCCAACCAATGTGAATTTGACGTAAGCCCTCATCAACAGCATACATACAGCAGAACTGTATTACTTGCAGTAGTGGAATATAGGAATATTCCAGCATTTATTTTGACAAATGATTTTCTACTTTAATATTCCAGGAAGATTCTATTGAGATATAAGACCTCTTCTTCCAGGAAGTCCTGATCCTGGTCCAACGTAATGGAAAAGAAAATGTGTCTGTGGGTTGGATGGAGCGGTGTTGGATTGATGGAGGGCACACACACACACACTGGTGGAATGCGTGTGAGTGGGTGTGTGTGTGTGAAACATAACACATGATTACGTTCCCTTTACGGGGAACAGTGGCGTGAGAAATGCTGCTTTTTGATGCAACATTGCTGAATACATTGTTTGACTTGAGTGTTAAATCATTTGTTTTAATAACAATGGTTGACAGTTGTAAAATGCAGTAAAGCACATTTGTACTTCACCTGAGTATTTTCTTTTCATGCTACTTCATAGCAATATTGTAATTTGTACTCCATTAGATTGATCTGACATCTTAAGTTAGTTTACAGATTCAGATGATCAAAGAATATACATTGTATAAATAAACACATAATAAATATTGACAAAATATACAAAACGACAACAAAGAAATACGCAAATAAATACACAAAACAACACCAACTAAAAAGCTCTAGATTCTGTGTCTTGCTTCTGTGTAGGTGATGGGGCCTTTAGAGTATCTGTTCCCAGGGGCTAATCGTCTTATGATTAGCTTACAAATATTGTAAAATGGACTTAAAGTGAATGCCTTTAAGTGAAGTGAAGTCTTAAAGTGACTCTAAATGGCCGATGAAGTGAGTGCTGCTTATCTTCATGACTGAACGTGGTTGCAGTTGACTTCGAGGTGTGCCGTAGAGAGAGATATTGCAAACAGATGGACAGATCTTTATACTACAGTGATGCATAGTAACTGTAAGCAGAAGGAGCCACATCAAAGTACTGATCTGCACCCCTTTACCCTCCCTCTCCTCTCGCCTACTATCAAACAATGACCCCTTTACCAGCACCCATTCTTCAGACTCACCCGCTTTTCCAAAACAGGTCATCGTAGTTCTTCAACTTGACAATCTCCTGCTGTCTTGGCTTATCCACACCCCATTCCTTTCTCCTTCCCTTACTCCTAGAAGAAAAGAGACAGAGGCGAGGGGATTTGCCTCACGCTAGGTAGCTGTTTTATGTGAAGCATATGAGAGAGGAGAGAAGAAAGGAAAGAGGTTTTTTGGTGAGGCTTGGCAAAGAGAGCCAGGAGCCCACTCGAGGAGCAGTGGGTCTTAGGGCTGGATGATTTGTTTGGAGAAGCCCTCTGCAGCCAAAAGGAGGATTAGCAGTACGCAGGTTCCCATGGAACCATGGCGAGGTAGGGGGGGGGGGCTACCACAGTGGTTACCACACCCTGCATCACTGCACATGCATGCAGGCACATAGACACACATGCACAAAATATGCACTTACAGCAACAAACATGTTGAAGATCATGCACCTGTTTTGAAAGATCATCACAAAGGAGGATCCCTCTCCCAAGATGCAATAGGTTAAGTGTGAATAGATTAAAGAAGATAATACATTTACAATGACTTATTCATGTAGATAAATAGTACAAACGTAATTAATAACTTTGTATTTATAATATTCTTCTATATCCTGTCTATCGCTTCCTTATTCATGTTTTTTAAACAAGTAACCATGATTTCCTGTTGATGTACCCAGAATAAACCACATCTCCAGTACAAGATGAACCGCAGCAAAAACAACTTAAACATCCATGTGTTGCTTTCTGTTCACAGTGAACATCCATAGTCACTGCAACTCTTCATACAAAGAAGTCGTTGAGAAACACATCACAACATCCCTGCATGTTCTCCGTCTACACACTTTTGATACATTTCCTTCCCTTCAGGTCTGAAATCTGTATCTTCAATATACCTTATGCTGTGTATTTAAGTGTATTTGCTAACAACAGTCCTAGAGTAAACCCTGCTTTCAGGTTGCAATGTTCTAACTTTGATTGGAACGTTTTTAGACATGTTTTGGTTCAACCGCGTCATGGTCTCTTTCAAGGATGGTTGTGCTGCTGTTAGTTTGTATTGTTCTGTATTTTGTATTGTTTCTATTATGTTTGATCTACTCATTCATATCAAGGATTGCTCTGTGTAATGCAACATATTTCAAGGCATTATGGTCTTGTTTAACATGTCTCAGCTCTTCCTGTTCACAGTGACACTGCCGGTGCAGGAGGTGTGGATGCCTCCATCTGCTGGAGCAGATAAAGAACTGTTTGGTGAGAGAGAACGCTCCCAAGTGACACCATGAGTGGAAGTTCACCATGACTCATTAGACAACACTCATCTTGTATTTTGCAGTGGTACAAAGTAACTAAGTACATTTACTCAAGTCTTTTTTTTACATATTTTTACTCAAGTATTTCTATTTATTGTTACTTTATACTGATGCTGTCCTATGCATAACCAAACATGTTTTCATCTTGTTTTTTTACTTACATAACATACTTATGTGGATACCTGAGGTAACGCAACAAACATACTTATTTAAACCCAATCCATGATGTTGTTCTTAACCAAACCAAGTAGTTTTGTTGCCTTTACCTAAAGAGGCCTACCAAGAAATGTAAACAGATTCAAATGAGATTGAAGCTATATCTGCCCTCTGAAGCTTTGGAAAGGCAGTCATAACAAGTGATAACAGCCTGAGTGGCTTTCTGGTATAGTTAGGCCCGGGAAAACCTCCCTTCAATGTGTGTGATCAAGATATTCAGGTGTGTCACAATGTTTCACAATCCTGTAGCCTAAAACCTGGGTTAGTATCAGTTGTACAGGAGCAATGTATTCATGCTTTATTACCTCTGACAAGGAGGTTTTACTTTATTTGGAGCAGATCCAAATCATGGGGCGGATAATATTTTTTACTTATGGAAACGGTCTTGTCCGAGGTCGGATCGCTTTTCTAATGTTATCTGAGGTTAACTGCTAAAGGTCACTTCTGTCACTTCTTTAATAAACCTCCTGCTCTTAGTGACGGCTAATTTACGAGTGAAGACAGGGATGGGACTCGCGTCAAGCACAAAGCCTCATATTCTGAAATATGTAACTGTATTAGCGTGGCTTGCATGTCCAGTGCTGGCGGACCCCCACGGTGATATCGCCATTGAAACAGCTGCCATGACTACTGAGCACCCCACCATCCACTCACCCAGTTGCTGTGGCTGTCCACGGCAACCTGTGAAATCGTTGGTCTCTTTCATCTGCCAGTACCACCCGAGTGGAGGATTGAACAACTGGTAGCACTACTGTCAACACCTCGCTGTACATGCCACGCTACAGCTCAGCTTAGCCTTGTGGCAAACATAGCACAGATTAGCATGCCAGCAGTTCTCTTCCCAAACATCTCTGACAGCATTAGCACAGGCTAAATCAAGGGCATACGTGAGAGCCAGCTGTCAAGTGGAGGGAATTCCTAGGGCTTCACTCAAGGTCGCTCCCACCATTCAAAGCAACGGTGCTCCGTCATGGCTCCCACGCTAGGTGTTAACTCGGTATCGCTAACAGTTTAGCTTGGATGTCCTGGCATGTTTTAAAGAGGGTCTTAACTGGTGCTTTACTGTCATACTGCGGGGTTACAGTGTGCGATCGCCACCTGTCACTTATGAGGAGGTCACAGGGAAGGCAATGGGGAAGAGGAATATCCGATACACTGTACCTATTATTTCACGACAAAAACTCTTCAAAGAACCCAGATTTCAAGCACTAGCTTAAAGTAGTGCCGATAATGTCAGTACAATCAGACCTGATATAGGATAATGGTTTAAAGTTGTAAGGTCTGGTCCTGGAAATATTGTCTTACATACATGTTTTTTAAGGGAAGAGCACTTATTAAGCTCATGTACAGGTTCATATTTGCTTCAATGCTTAAATGTTCCAAAACTCTTTATTTTTCTCAAACTGTTTTCTCACACTTTTCACCCTCTGTCTGAAACCAGAGCCCAGTCTGCTCTGATTGGTTAGCTGGCTGGTTCTGTTGTGATTGGTCTACCCTCCACTTAGAGATGTCCCACCCCCTGACCTATAAGTACAATGTGTTAAAAGTACAACTGTTCCTTAGTGATGTAATTACACTAACAAGTAAACAAAGGAGTCTAATGGAAGGGTTTGATGCAAAAGAGAAACTCACTCTGGAGGGAAGTTTACAATGATTGCCTTCGCAGACCATTTACGTGTTCAAAAACCTATACAACACACTACAGGAAAGGGAACACTCCACAAAGCATATAAAGGCGTCTTTAAATTCTGAATAAATTAAGCAATCAATGAGTAAATTATTGCACAATTACATTTGCTGATTTGTGACTAGAGCACCACATGTGTACCAATGGGCAGTCACCAACAAATGCATTATTTACTTAACAAATGTTTGCATCAAGAAGCAGTGCGAGATGTTTCACAAAGTTACTTAATAACCGTAATTACAAGTTCAGTCAGTATTAAATCTTGAGGCGAAGACAGGGTACGGAAGGAGAAAAGCACTGACAGATTTACAGTGTTTTGTTAAACATGTTAATATATAAATAAATATGTATATATTGTTTAAACTTTTTTCTTTACTCATCCTTATTTAAAAAAAATTCTATATGTTTCGCGTGAATCTTTCGTTGTACTTCCCTGTGGTGTTCAACTTGTAACCTTTTCATAAGGACAATAAGGACAAGCCTTACCCTACAGATCCAACTGCTAGTAATTCAGTCATTTAGTCTGTGGAGAATATTAAATTAGTTTGATGCCTGATTGTGAAGACAAATCTAGATTAAATAAAGTCCTGTTCAAGACCTTATTAGGCAATAATGTCCTAATCCTCTGCTCTCCTGCACACAACAGAGAACAGCTCTTTATGGTTTACGCAGACACAACTATATACAACAGAGTAGTTATACATAAAGGTAGACATTTAAAAATAACAATGTTAAAGTAGATTACTAGCCTATAATACTGACCCATTTGTGTTGTGGGTAGTAGCACCTGAGCCTGACAATTCCCAAACGAATGTTAGACTTCCACAGAGAGACCAGACTTAATTCCTACAGGCCTGGATTAACCTTCATAATATTAATCTGTCATTGAGAGGGACAAAAGCAACCTAAGCACTTTAAAAACTGCAGATTAAAGGGTTAAGATTTTATTTGGAACTATCGTTTTGTTAGACTTACTCACATACAGGTGCACTCCATCAATCCGATAGATATGTTGGAGCGTACATACTATAAACGGAATAATAAAGTATTTAAATCCTCCAGTTCCGTGTTCCCAGAGGTGACATTTATAACTCTGCATGGTAGAGGCAGCATAGAGCCTGTGCAGTAAATCAGGCCTGAATATAGTGGGCTGGCTTTAGACAAATTCATGCTGATTTTAATTACAGCCAACAGGGCAGTGCATGCAGCATTAAAGGCAGCGAACACACAGGCTGCGTTTTAGACACGTCGTGCTCTCTCTATTTTCCTCCTTTGTCACTCTTATAGTCCTCCCACCCTCGGTCGCCCCCTCCTTCACTTTAATCCAGTGGCGGAATTTCACTCGACAAGTGATCAAAGACCAGACGCACGATGCCAGGTGCGGCTGCAGCTCCATCCGTTGACAACCACCTAGCAATCCCCCCCCCTTCCTTTTCTCTTCTCTGTAAAATAAGGAGGAAACATAAACAAAGCTGGGCGAACTGCTGTGTGTGTTTGAGTCTGGGAAAAACAGTTTCTTTCCCCACCTCCATTATTTTTTAAGACTTTATTCTTTCTTTTCAGAAGGCTGTTTTTTCCCATATTTTTGACACTGATCTGTGTTACCTAGTCTCCCGTCCCCCTCAGTGCTCTGTGTGGTGGCCGGTTTGAGGAGTTATGTGACAGTAAATTACGGCACTCTTGAGACAGACGACCAGCAGGAGTTGTGGAACAGAGAGAGGATGCACGGCAGGGATTAGGCTTTATTAAGACTCAGGCACCGCAGATGGGCACAACAACACAGCGTGCGGCTGTGTGTGAGTGGATAAGTGAAGGATCCGGCACAAAGTATCTTTCTCAACCTATAGGTGGTCCCCCACTGAAGTAAGATACACATCAACTCTAATAGGTATCTTATGTCTAAAAGCGTCGCTGTACTTGTGTAGAGAATGTCACCACACTATACTTTTATATATATCCAGCAGTGGTTGTACAAATACAGTGTACCGTAGGCTGGTGATGCTGCATAGTGTAACAGAGCAGCCATCAATCAGGCTGAGATCCCGATGTTTTTTTTGTAAAAGATTTCTAGACGTCACTAACGATGTTCTACATTTTTGATACAATATGTTTAGTATGTTCGGAAAATAATAAACTATTTTCTTGCCAATGTTACCTGATGCACATCTTACCATTCACTTCTAAACACTACAACATAATGTACATAATTACATTATTTTCTGACTGAACGCAGAATATAAGGAGTGGACATTTGGAATGATGGCCAAGCTGTAATCCAGGCTGGACAACATGTCCCATCCCCCCTTCAGGACATTACATTTAATGTAGCTGACGCTTTCATCCAAAGTGACTTACAATAACTGCATTCAACCAAGAAGATACAAACTTGAAGAAAACAGAATCATATACTGTAAGTACATTAGGTTTCATACTCAACTGGCTTTAGATAAGCCAGTCCTTTAGTATGTAAATGCTTTGTTAGTATATAAGTGATTAGTTAGTATAACTACCCCTTTCCTTCACCCTATCCTAAGGGAGTGCATTGACGTAGACACGTTGTGCCTCTCCACCTCTGTCCTCTATCTCCTAGGGTTCAAAGTTCATATGGATAGGGATTACTTTGACCTAGATGTGCCGGCCCGTGCCTTGCCTTGGACTTCTACTGCTCGGTGAAAAAAGGACCCCCTGTATAACCACCACGACTGCAATAACACTGCTCATGTGAAATGTACGCACTATTTTCTCTCATCAAATGTATTTAAAATGTGTAAATATTACCAGCTACGTTTTTGATATGTTCACTTTTTACTTTGATTTGCACGGTAGCTTTGCTGTTGTAAAGCCGTACTGTAAATGTCCCTACGGGACAAATTAAGGATTTGTGATTGTGAAATACAAAAAGTTGCTATATTGCTATAATTCAGAGTTTAGGAGGCTCATTACACCTAAGTGCCTTGAGCTATTGGGCAATGGTAATGGAGGGGAACAAATAATCCTTGGATGTTGATATTGGATACTAGTTATATACACTAAATTAAAAGCAACTTGTAGGCTTTATATTCTGAGTTGCCCTGTGCCCTCTGTAATGTATGCATGTGTGTGTTAGTGAGGCGACTCTGCATACATCTTCATATTAAACTTGTGTTTTGTTCATGTGTGTTGGCAGATACGGGGGGGGGGGTTCTGCTGACAGGTGGGAAAGCAAGTAAAGCGCGTTCGGCCTCCAGCTGTCGTGAGCCCCCTCCCCAACACTCTGTTACACGGGTCAACCCCCCCTCCCCTCCTTCTCTCTCACGCCTTAACCATCCTGCTAATTTACCAAACGCTGTGTCCAGCTGGAGGTTTTGAACACACATATTCCATGGTGCAAGATACTTTTTTATCGTCCACGATTCTAACGGCTGAACACGTCAAATTTGACCCGCCAATCAATAGATTACCATTGTTGTTATAGCTGGTGAGTGTTGAAAATCTATTAACCTCTTGCATATATTTATATATACTTTTGTGTTCCCCCTTGTTCACACACCCCTGGGCTGGGAACAAATAAAAGAGATAGTTTTGAATTAGGAAGTCTTTCACACCCTGTATTGAGTTTTGCCATTATGGTTGCACAATTAATAAAACATTTAATCTAAATCAAGTGAAATAGTCAGTTATAGGCAAAACATTTGTAAATAATTTATTGTGGCATAGATGTTCCGGCTGACAAATTGTATTCTGCAGACCAGAACGAAATAGAGTATCTTTGTGGGGTAAAGAAAATGTCATCATGATCATTAAAATGTATCTGTCAATGCTAATGAAAACGATGATGCAAAACATGATCAATCCAGTATCGAGTGTAAAGCTTTTATATTTAAAGGACTGCAGAGGCTGATGTAAGGATTTCAAGGTATTTAATATAAAAAATACCAACAAAAAGGCAGGCAGTGATGGCAGGGAGCCGGCTAGTTAGCAGAGATATCTGCGGTGAGCAGAGAGTTTTCCCAGAAAAGTCCACACAACAAACTGGACATCTGGAACACAAGGCTTTCGGCTGATCATCCAACTACATGGAATCATCTGGCAGAGAAGTGAAGTGAGGACCGGACTTTTATGGACCAGGTTGATGAGGAAACAGGTGTGCCTCATCTTCAGCAGGAACCCCGCCCCCTGCCACACACAAAAACAAATGATGAACCATAACATAGAAAGCATATTGCAAATGGAATATCAGTCAAAAATAATCGCAATAAGTAATTTTTTCCAAATGGTGCTGCCATACTTCCTGCAGTAGCCGGTTATCAGAAATACAATGTTCCAAGGCCACTTAGCCTACAATTCGATTTTGAGCTATGACTCGCGTTTAAATCATCCACATACCTTTAATGTATAGCCTATAGTCATGGGTCTGTCTTGGGGTTTTTATTCAAGCAATATTCCATAGATCCTTTGGCGTTCCACTACTGACTGATTTAAACCAACACTTTAGACTGCATATAAATAAATAAACACAAGTACAAATTCCATCAGGCGTCCTATTTGTCAGCCTGGTGAAGTGTCATTTTAAACTCATAGACTTGCAGAGAGTCTGCTTTACAGCAGAAACTCAGTTGCAAACAACAACAAACATAAACCTTGCACAGTCCAGAAACAAAGACAACTATACAAAAATGGTATAATTATAACTCATGATTATCAAATTAATTTAAATTAGATTCCAAAAATATCTGCAACCGTCTCACCAAACATAAATAATTACCATCAATAATAATACGCCTAAATGGCTCTTCCCATGAACTATAAGAAGAGGCTACATGAAGCAGCTGATAGAACACCAAGTCCAGAAGACCAGAAGGTGTGTTTTTGACCATACATAGTCTATTTTTGTAGAATAGGTGACTACCAGGAAGACTTATGAGGCTGATGTTGGTCCACCACAATTTGGTTCCAATTTTGCAGTGACACCTCATCGCTACTTTGCCATTGTTGTTTTAAGGGCTTTTACCTGGTTCATGTCATGTGGGAGTAAATGTAATAACATGTTCCATACATACAACAACATTCAAGTCATTATTATTATTAATAGGAAACTAAAAGGTAGTATATTTAATTGATATAGCTCTGTACATTATAATCACGTCCTTCCCATGTTTTTGCATTTGCTTAAACCTCTTATCCCTAAATAAGTTGACATTCAAACAATTCTACACAACCTTCTCCAATAATTGCACATGGCAAATAGGATCAAGGGTGGTGAAATATCATGGTTCATTTGAAGAAACTGTGCTAAAGGTATGGTTTTAAAAAACTAGAAGGGTAATCCAAAAGCGCAGACAATCCGCAATGGCATTTAACAATTTGAAAACGTATGCATATCCATAGAGTGGTGCACTGATGACGTATTTTTGTAGTCCGCCCTGGACATTAGCATCCCAAGGGCTGCTTCGACAAAAATCAATGGGACCAGGTCTGCAACAGGTCCAACAACTTGTGGCCCCACGCAACATTGTGTGATGAGGCCCCCCGGGTATATGTCACTCATGTGCCACGAGCATTGACGGGGGGGGGGGGGGGGGCCCTGGATTATACCATTGTATTTTGGTATATTACAGAAAATAAGCTTTGTGGCCGACACATGTTCATGATAGTTAACACGTTTTGTCTGCAGGATAGACTCCACATATAAACACCAAAATAACGTTGCAAGCTTGACTTCGAGACGAGGGCATCACTCTATATTTTAGCTACAACATTTAATGTGTTCTTGGTTCTTCCAGGTTTGTGCTGCTCCATTTCATCAAGTTTGATGAAAATCAGGTCTGTGGTTCCTCCATGCTGACAAACCAACAACTTGAACCGAAACATAAACCTCCCCGGTAAAGGTCTTAATTAATACATTCAAATAGATTCAACTTTGCTAAGCTTTTCAGAGAACTCTGAGGAAAATCAGTGAACTTCAAACTTCACACAACAGCAAAAAAAAACAGGGACTATTTGGTGTGCAAATATATCGGTTCTTACTTTTTTACATTTGAATCAGCACCCATCCTATTGGACACTGGGATGTGAGTGTCCTTTTCCTCATTGTTACTGAACTTTGCTTTGCGGCAGGCTGCAGCGTGAGGATGCCGCTGTCACAGAGCCAAAGTACAATCCAAAATGAACGTAGGCATATCCTACGGATTCCAAGCAGCTGTGGGATTAGCACAAAACAGGAAACGATACTCACATTGTCCTCATTTGTACTTACTTTGTCTGTGAATGACAGTAAATCTATCATTTATGCCAATTGAATGACTAAAAATGCTAATTTTATTATGCAAGAGAGTTAAAAGAAATACGAACAAATATTTCTAAAGCTTTTTGACCCAAAAGTTCAGAGCAGGTAAAGCAACATGTACCTAAAATAAAATAAAAGGTTAAATCAGCCAGTTTGAAGTGAGAGGAAGGACTGCACAAGCTGTTGTCCTTTGGAGAAATGGCTTGTTTTCCCCCTTTTTGAAGAATGGGTTTTGAGAGTAAATCTGACAGAAAATTACCTTACTAAAAGAATATAACTCCAACACGTTGAGCGACTGAAACAGTGATGATCACATTAAAGAAAATCAAGTGAAAATATTCAGCCGGTTCCTTTCAAGTGGATATGAAAATGGATTGTTGCGAAAAAGATAAAAAAGGGGGCCAAATAAGTATTTTCTGGCTGTTAAATTGGATGTGCATATGACAAATTTCAAAGGCTGTCAAAAAAAAGAAGGAAGGGGTAGGGAAGAAGAAAGGGTTTGAAAAAATAATACATTTACATCATAAATGCACAGGTTCCCTTTCAATAGGCCTCTTCAAAACTCTGTCAGGCTTTTTAATGGTATGCAAGTTCAAAGTGCCACTAGACTCCCACTGCTTCCACAGATAGAAGTAGAACAGTGTGTGTGTGTGTGTGTGTGTGTGTGTGTGTGTGTGTGTGTGTGTGTGTGTGTGTGTGTGTGTGTGTGTGTGTGTGTGTGTGTGTGTGTGTGTGTGTGTGTGTGCAGTAGCATGTGGACTAATACCGTTCTCCTTCTGTCCCACCAAACCCCCTTTTGCTTCATATGCTATTGTGTGTTTGCGTTTCTGATTGAAGGGTGTATACGGGGAAATGATAGCAGGCACTTCTTTGTCGCTCTCATTGTTCCCCTCTTCTACCTCCGTGACTTTGAACCCCCCCCTCTGTTCACTTTCTCCGGTTTCATCCACTTTTATTTCTTTACGGGATTTCTCCGCTTCTGCCTCTCTTCCGCTACTCTTCCTCCTTCCTCCCAGTTTGTCCTGGACCGTTGGCGAGGGATTGCTTGAAAAATGGTGTCATGGGGAACGTTGCAAACATTCTGAAAGCTCCGGATCCCCGTACCAGCCGGCACCAGCCATGCCCCACGGTGATATCCCTGCATCAAAGCCACAAATCTTCCCCTTTTTTCTTCGCCTCCCTCCCCTTTCTCTGTCTCTTTTTCCACGGTGGCACTTCCAGCGGCTCCGAATGTTTTAACTTCATATATCAGCCTCATTACGGAGCCTCAAAGCCTTCCATCGATTCTAACGGCACTCATTTGAATTTTTAATCACACGTATGTACGAGTGCTGTGATCAGCAACTATCCGACGCAAGCGTGCACACACACACACATCTCCGCTCCTTCAGCTCTTTCAAAGTGCTCTGCCTCTGAAGTTTTTAGGAGTTCAAACTTCCACTTAGGAAAAGTCTCAGCTAATATTGCTTCGATGGGTTTGAATTTGAAATGGTAAACGCGGGGAGCACAGTTCAGACGCCATTGTGGGCACAGTGACTTGGCGCCAGAGTGCTTGACTTATGCTAACAGTAGCATTTGATTGCCTAGCTCAGGTGTTGCTTTAGTGTTAGCGTTCTCTTTGATGTGTAGTTTGATTGAAGACAATATTATATAAAATACACACTTATACAATCCCCTCGGTGGATATACTGTAGCTATGTAGGGCCTACTCACGCTCACTTACCATGTGCACACAAAGTCTTGGCTAAGCTACAGAGAGACTTTGTCACTCAAGCAATAACAGGGAGAGGGAGAAAGAATCCTTTAGATCTTCCTGCAAGAAGTACACCTTTGAATCTGAATTTCCTTGCAGAAAAAAGTGCTTTGAAAATCTAATGCATAAACATTATCTTCTTTCCCCCACCCTTCTACATCTTGCTCCCTCCATTCCCTCCCTTCACCTAAAGCGCACAAGCTTCAGAGCGACTTTGGAAGAAGTTCCCTTTTTTAGAGTCCTCAGTAACTTAAATAAGAGGCGGTCGGGGATTTGGATATTGTTATGTCTCATCAAAGGCAGAGATCCTCAGCTATCCTCCCTTGCCTGTTCTATTGCTGTCTGTCAACGCCCAGTCTTCAAGAAAGATGCTTCTCCTCAACACAGATGTATTGTAATTTGATATATCCCCCGCTCCATCTCCCCTACTCTGGGGCTTTAAAAAAAATCTTTGTTAGGGCACAAGCTAGCTCAGGGGAGTGCAGATGTTAGCACCAGTTCACTCGCTTAGTTATCCTATTTTACGGCATGTAACCAATGTAAAAGGCTGCTCTTGGTACCAGCAGCCTATTGTGCCTATTATTTTTCATTCAAACACAAGCACACGTCTGTTTAAAGTTGGAATTTAGAGCACTTTTTTACGTGATTTAACCACATTGTCTCAAAATATTTCTTTCCATGCTTGCAGGGCCTGCTTGTGGATCACATACTTCTGCATTCGACACGGTGAATCATCAGATCCTCCTTCGTACCCTCCAAGAATTTGGAGTTTCAGGCTCTGCACTTTCCCTCCTCACCTCATACCTCAAAGATCGTACCTACAGGGTAACTTGGAGAGGGTCCGAGTCCGACCCTTGTCAATTAACTACAGGGGTCCCTCAGGGCTCTGTTCTTGGTCCCCTCCTCTTCTCCCTGTACACAAACTCGCTCGGATCGGTCATTAGCCTGCATGGTTTTTCTTACCATTGCTACGCTAACGACACCCAATTAATTCTGTCCTTTCCCCGCTCAGAGACCCAGGTCGTCGCACGCATCTCTGTTTGTCGAGCTGACATCTCTCAGTGGATGTCTGCTCATCACCTCAAGCTCAACCTTGACAAGACTGAACTTATTTTCTTCCTGGAAACCCTCTGTTGTTTCCCCGACTCAGACTGCAAGGAATCTGGGTGTGACCCTAGATAACAAACTGTCCTTCACTGCAAACATCGCTGCTACAACCCGTTGCTGCAGATACACTCTTTACAACATCAGGAAGATACGTCCCCAGCTGACACAGAAAGCGACTCAGGTTCTGGTCCAGGCTCTCGTCATCTCACGCCTAGACTACTGCAACTCCCTCCTGGCTGGTCTACCTGCATGTGCCATCCGACCTCTGCAGCTCATCCAGAATGCAGCGGCTCGTCTGGTCTTCAACCTTCCTACATTTTCCCACACCACTCCGCTCCTCCGCTCCCTTCACTGGCTTCCGGTAACTGCTAGAATCCACTTCAAGACACTGGTACTTGCTTACCATGCTGCGAATGGATCTGGCCCTTCCTACATCCAGGACATGGTTAAACCGTACACCCCAGCAAGTGCACTCCGCTCTGCATCAGCCAAACAGCTCGCTGCACCCTCACAGCGAGGGGGACCCAAGTTCCTATCAGCAAAAACACGTGGGTTTGCTGTCCTGGCTCCAAGATGGTGGAATGAGCTCCCCATTGAAATCAGGACAGCAGAAACCCTGCACATCTTCCGGGGGAGACTGACAACACATCTCCTTGGACTCCACTTCGAGTGATAGAATTACTAACAAAGAACTGCTAACAAAGCACTTATATACTAATAAAGGACTGGCTTACCTAAAGCCAGTTGAGTAGCACTTGAAATGTTTGGCTCTATGAAACCTGATGTACTTATATGATTCTGTTTTCTTCAAGGTTGTGTCTTCCTGGTCGAATGTACTTATTGTAAGTCGCTTTGGATAAAAGCGTCAGCTAAATGCAATGTATGTAATTAGCATGAAGAATTACAGCATGCTATTTGAAAATGCTGCACTCGCAATCCTTAAAAGGTATTTCTTGATGTGTCTTTGCGATCGACCGCCGCTCGCTGCTTTACCTCCACACAGCGGGCAGGTCAGAGTGGGCCTTCCTGCTGTGGTCAGTGCTGGCTCTTGCAGTCCACAGCGCCATCAGACCACAGAGGCTCAATGGATCATAATGAAAAGCCTCATGGTAGCGCAAAAATCAAACAGGGATTCCATTTATTGGAACCCATGCAGGGTCTCTATCTCATTGGCTTATAGGCACTGGGTTTGATTCAGTGAATGCTACCCATATGTTACCCCCACCTCCACTCCCCCCCTTCACATGTTTTTTTTCTCCTTTCCACAAAACCGCTCGTACCCCCCTCCACTCCCTTTGCACCTGCTGCTGTGAACAGCAGGATCCCAGTGTGTGTTTCTGTTCATCCCTCGCTTCTCTCCCTGCTCTCCCCACTCCATCCCTTTCTTTCATGTGTGCTCTGCTGTCAAGCCCAGCTGGATCAGGCCTGCCAGTCTAGTCACATGCAGTCTTTGTTGGTGTGGAAATAAGCAGCTCTAAACTATTGATGGTAAACCGGAAAAACGTGTCTCTTTTGCGAGGCCTTTAATGTCTTTGTAAGACATTGGTATTAATGTTCAAATGGTTTTGAAAGAGTGCATAGAGACTTACAGGGCGTCATTGTACGTCAGTTACAGTAATATTCTTAATTTGTCATGCAGGTAGAACCTTCATAGTGCCTTATAGAGAAGAAGGCTGATTTTGTTTAGCTTCACTCTTCCTGGAAACCACCACACGGGTCAGATATTAGGGCTTTATACTTTATTCTGACCTCAAGAGACATGTCATTTCCACATAGACTGCCTATTTATCATCCGAGTACTTCTGCAGTGAACCCATTCCGCAGAACGCCTGACTTATCCCCATCACAACTGCTCATTAACAGAACTTACCCAGCTTTTTCATTGAGCAACCGCTGGTAAAAAGCATTCATTTATTAGCACTCATTTTCAAGTATAACCCAATAGCATTTATCGCATAATCCCTCAAAGGGTTTTACACTCTGTACAGCATCCAACCCCTTTCCCGTTGAGCTGTTTTCCTTTCTGTGTCACTGTTTTCTGGTTCACGCAATGTATTGTATGAGCTGGTCATGGGCTTCATGCTGTATATGACTTGGAAGAAGAACTGCATATAAGATTCCTCTTCCAAGTAGGACGTTCTTGTTTTATTAGTGTTCCTCTCAAACATTCTCAAGCTACAACGGGCAGCAAAGCGCCACACCGGTTCACTCAAATACTTTGTTTTGAAACATATAAATGAAATGTGCATGAATGTGTTCATATTGTTTGTATTTTTGTGTTTGGACAATGAGGTTTGTAATCCCTGAACTGTGTTGTAAGTCAATTCTAAATATGGAGCATTACCACAGTGTAGAAACACTCCGGCCCAATTCCAAACTGACCCCTACACAATCCCACGGATTGACCCCCATCTGTATCACACTCTCAGCTAAATGAGGCTCCCTTCTCTCAGGTGGAGGGTGTAAATTCAGCAGCTTTGGGACAAACTCCCCTATCTCAGGCAAACACAGGAACAGTCAGAACTTTTCGTAACAACAGCGGTTTCAAATCAGCATAACTCCGACAAAAACAAAAAAATGATAATTATGATACAAATCCAACATTCACCGTAAATGCAACTTTATAATGAAATAAACAAGTGTACCGTTTTCTAGATTAGACATATATAAAATGTCACCTTTGAGTAAATGTCTCTTACTTTGCGCAATTTACTTTTACATTTTTGCACTGAAATGTTTGTCTACAGCGTCTTTAATGACATGTCGCACATAGTCAGGTAGGACAGCAGGTTAAATCAGGACTGATGCAGACTCGCTGTTGGGGGGCTTGATAACTCCCAATGCCCAGCTGTTGGTTTGGGACAGAACTTAATGTGGCGGACCCTCTGCCCAGAAGGCGCAAATGGAGAGGATGTCGGGGTCGGTTTGGAATCGGGCCTACATTAGATGTAAACGTTTTTCATTCAAGGTAGAAAGGAATAAGCATCAAAATGTAAGTGCAACAGATAAACAGCCCATTCCAGAATAATATATGTTATATTATTTAATTAAATCTATTTTGTATTGGTGTGTTTATCCCTTTAATGTTACATCTGGTAAAAATGGAACGTTATCTATTTTTTAACCATATATTTTCTGCAGGGTAACTTGTAAACTCCACTAAGGGAAGTTTTATCTTACTTAAAATATTACAAAATCAATAATTTGTAGTTTAGTTTTAGTTTAATCCATCTTCAAGCTTGAAAGTAACTTAAGTTTTAAAATAAATATATCAGTATGAAAAGTAGAAGTACTTCCCTCTGAATTGTAAAGAAGAACAATTATACATTTGCATTAAATGGTTATACTTTAGAAAGGTACCTCAACTTTGTGCTTCACACACACACACACACACACACACACACACACACACACACACACACGCACACACACACACACACACACACACACACACACACACACACACACACACACACACACGCACACACACACACACACACACACACACACACATACCATGTATACATCACTTCAGGGGACATTACATTGACTTACATGCATTTCCTGGAGACTTATCCTAACCTTAATAACCAACACATGCCTAACCCTTACCCTTAACCTTACCCTTACACAGTAGCGTGGCGTGGGGATAAAATTAGGGGAAGCCAATAATACGTCCTTTCTTTTGGGTCGGGGGTGTGGTGGTCAATGTAATAACGTAACCAGATGAGTGATTACAGCACCCGGTATCATTTTACACACATTTGTATCATACAGATGCAGGACTACACGCCTGTTATCTAACCGACAGGTCCGCACGCACTCTCCAGCCCAAACTCTAATAAGCATTCATTCACAAACTAAATCAGGAGACCTTTAACGTTTTACGTCCGATTCGCTCCTTTTTTCCTCTCTGTACACAGCTCCACTTTGGGCATCGGCCTGTCATCAGATTTTATTTTTAGTTGCTGCTGTAGCGGAAGTTTAGTACAATTATTTTTTTATTAAATACTCCAAATCTCCACCCTCCATAATTGCACTTGCTTGCTACTTTCTAACGGCGGTGAGAGTGGTGCAGTGACACTATCTATCTTCTATCGATTAGATTTATGATTCGAAAATTATAAAAGTAGGTAGACATGTGGATATTATCCGACTGAACAAAACGTGCATTTATCTAACAGGTTCGTTTTCCACTGACCTTATTTCGAGCTATTTTCCAAAATCCTATGTAGAAATCCCATTGCTTTTTTATCGAGGGAAACCGAGCGCAGCTTACTTCCGGGTTTTAGGATGCGTCACTGCAACACTAAATTCATGCGATTTGATTGGATTGTGAGGCAAGGGAAGCCAGCCGCCTCTGGCTTCCCTTGGCATGGCCCTGACCAATCACAGGTCGGCAAGGGCATGACGTTAGCCTTGTCTGATTGGTCAATCCCTCCATTTTTTTTCACCAAGGGAAGCCAATTTCGGCTGGCCTCCTCTCGCAGCAGAGAGTGCAATCTACTGTTTCACCATAACATCTAGAGGGGCGCTGTTTCACTCTTTGTGAAATACTCAATGAGAATGGGGGAGAGACGGGCCGGCAGCAACACACAGCAAAGAATTTCCGAAACTAAACGAAGTGTTTTTATTTATTTATTAAAATTATAACTACAATCCAAAAAAACAAGGGAAGCCTGGCTTCCCTTGGCCTCCAGGAGAAATCGCCACTGCCCTTACCCTAAACCTAACCAAGTCTTCACCCTAAAATGAATGATTCCCCCTCATGGGGACCTCCATTTTGTCCCCATAAGGGAGGTGAGTCCCCACACGTGACTGTGTAAACAGATTTAGGTCCCCACAAGTATAGTAATGCTAGGCCACACACACACATTCACACTCTATCCATCTTAAAACTCCAACTTCATCCTAATTTGTAGCAAAACAACTGCCACCTTCTTGCCCATAAAAAAAGAGAAAGACATCAAAGATGAACACTTCAACTATCAGCCATCACTCAATTAGCGCTCGACAATTTCTCTCTCATGCTCTCCAGAAGGCAACACGCGGAGGGTGTTGAAGAGGAGCCGGCAAAGTCTTTGAAAAATCGTACTTTTCATTTTATCACTTTATCTCATAGCAAAACAATTTCTTCCTATTATCCTCCCATTAGGGGGTCCACTGTCCTGTAAAGGTGTGCCGTAACGCTTGATAGGCGGAGACGAGAAGACCCTTTCATTCTTCGCACCTTGTACATACATTAAACGGAATCAAAGAGGACATTTACATACCATTTGCGTTTCATGTTTGAGGAGTTGAGACAGAAACAGCGCTTATCCTGTGTGAAAGTAGGGAAGCTTTGACTTGATGAACTTTTACCGAAAGGGAGACAGGAGGGAGGGATGATTGGAGGATGGAGGAGATGAGGAGCCAAATGACTCTCAAAGTTTTCTGACGCACTTTTCTTTTGTCATCTTGTCACCACTTCTCCTCCTTCTTTAGCATGTCATAAATTAGTGACAAACCCTTTGAATGAGATTCCCCTTTTAACTGTAATCGCTGTCTGTAATCCTTTAGCGTTAAATGTACCTCATGTCAGGAATACTTCGTCATATTTGAAATACCACAAGACACATTGCCTGACTAATGTATGAGGTGATTTGAAAGATTATGAGACTTGCATAAAATGAGATCAAAATGTAGAATTTATCACTTTCTTCCGTTGATGAACATCTTCCACTGACACGTCACCTCTGTAATCATCACTTACTATCTATATCTCTGTAGCAGCAAAACATGTAATACTCCAATTAACTCCAAAACCCTTCATTAAATAACTACAATTGCATCATTTGTTCCTGTTCTTAAAGGTGACATGTCATGCTTTTCCGGTTATTACCCGTCCCCTTGTGTGTTTTGAAGGTTGTTATGCATGTAAATGGTGTGCAGAGTCAAAACCCTCAAAGTACACCATGTAGCGAGTAAAACTCTAACACAGAAAATACCTCCCCAAAACGCCTCGTTGGAGATACGTCACTGTCCATTTGATTCTTCCGGGTACATCCAGTGCTGGAATTGGGCCGGTACTCACCGGTACGCAGTACCGGCACTTCTGGTTCTGACCCATGGAGTACCGGCACTTCTTGCTCAGTACCGGCATGCTGGCGGTACTCCGGTACTCATGCACCGTGCCAGTACTCAACACTCTCCCGCCGTTCTTATTATACATCCATATATATATATACAGCCGCCCGGTACTCAGTAGATGCGTCATGAGGTGCCGAACGGACATTCTCATCGCTCTAACCGCTGGAGTTTCACAGCGGCTGTCAGCTGTTTACTCCTGTCATTCAAACAGAACGTGCTGGAGAGGGGGCGGGGCTTATCTTCTCCATGTAAATACTGTGGTGGAAACGACTATGTCAAAATTAACCTATTTGACCGTGATTTAATAGTAATACACGTTTCAAAATAATAATAATAATAATGCCGAAGTAACAACATACTGAAAACTGTTAGTAAAACCATGTTTTAATACTTTACAATTTACATACCTAGATGCACGTGTGTTGTGTTTATGCAGTGCAACTCCCACCCAGTGGGTGGCTATGTAGAGTGATAGAACAGAGCAGGCACGCCCCCGAGAGAAGGAAAGCAAGTCACGTCACAAATTAGCATTTCTAAAATGTTAGCGTGGATTAATAAAAGTGCAAAAAGACAGCGGTTGTCGCCGGAAGAAACTTCAAATACAGAGAATGCTGTGCCTGTGTTGGAAATTGTGTCTGATGGGGAGCTTTCTTTGGTTGATCCTCCTGCTCCAAGTTCTAGTGCATTAGCATTAGCACTAGCTCCGCCGCCTCCTCCAGAGCCTCTAACGTTAGCTGCTGCTGGCTCAACTGCCACCACCAACACCGGGCAAAGCGATGCACCTGACTGCTGGACAACGGACCAGGTGCAATATTTTTGCAAGACCAATGCATGGCTCCTTCTTAAAGATAAGAAGCTAGGATGTCGGATATGCAGAGATCATGTCAAATCTTTGGGAATACACACTGGACAAGGACTGAAACTGTCAACTGAATGGGGTGAGTGTGCAGTGTCTCATTTCGGTGTTGACAAGGGCAAACAACAAGCTAGCCTGAGAAAAAAAATCAAAGAACATAAAGAATCACAAGCCCATGTAAAAGCTGCTGACATCCTTACATCTGCTTCACGTGAAACTATTCAACATCAAGTGCAGTCTATGCATAAATCTGAATTAGACACCACTATCAGAGTTTTTCGAACGGCATATAAAATTGGCAAACATAGCCGGCCATTCACAGACATGCCAATTGATTTGAATGTACAGAAACTGAATGGGCTGAACGTGGGCAGGGTTTTGCACTCCAATAAAACCTGTGGCGAAATCATCGACCACATAGCTCATGAGCTGAAGAAAAAAATGGCAAAAGACATTACAGAAAACCAAAGAAAACTCTGTGTTTTGGTCGATGAATCTACCACTATTAGTGGTAAAACGGTGCTTGTTGTGTGTCTACGCTCAGCATTAGCTGATGCTGAGCCCGAAACATTTTTTTGGGAGCTGATCGAGTTGGATGGAACAACGGCTGATGACATCACAAAGGCGTTAATGGAGTGTCTTGGAAGAGATTTTAACGAGGACTTTTTAGGTCAGTGTTTCGTTTCTTTTGCATGTGATGGGGCTTCAGTCATGCTAGGGAAGAGAACAGGCGTTGCTACCCAGTTGTGTAGTAAATTCCCAAGCCTGTTTGTGTGGCACTGCTCCAATCATCGTCTAGAGCTGGCAGTTGGGGATGTGGTCAAGGAGGTCTCAGGGCTCAATCATTTCCAGATCTTTTTTGACAAACTCTATTCCTTGTTCCATGCCTCCCCCAAAAATCAGAGGCAGTTAGCGCAGTGTGCGCAAGCAGTCGGACAGCGTCTCCTGGTGATAGGGCGTGTTTTGTCCATCCGCTGGGTGGCTTCAAGTGAAAGGAGCGTCAGAGCAGTCTGGGAAAACTACCGAGTGCTTCATGATCACTTCACAAATGCTGCAAACGACACGAGCAGGGATTCCAGAGACAGAGCAAAGTACAAGGGCCTGGATGATGTGCTCACATCTGCAACGTTTGTCAGCAATCTGGGACTGATGTACGATGCGCTCACAGAGCTCAGCGACCTCTCTCGGCAACTCCAAAAAAGAGAGATGACACTGCCTACAGCAGATAGGCTCTTAACTCGAGAAATACGAGTTTTTGAATCCATGGTCACCATGCCTGGCCCACACATGACTACAGTTCATACAGCTCTAGCTGAGAAGTCCTTCAAGGGTGTTGCCCTGCGTGAGAATGGCAGGCTTGTACAGATTCATGCAGGTCAGTTTTTCCGCAGTATGGTAGAGAATCTGAGACACAGAATGACTTCCACAACCTCCTCTCATGTCAGCACAAGAGAAATCCCATTACATGGCCGGGAGGCCCGGGACAATCAGCTAATCCAGGACATGAAAGTTATCCATCCTGGAAGTTGGCCTGAAGAGGAGTTAGACGTACAGTATGGGGACGTAGAGGTGCTACGTTTGTGCGAAGTGCTGAAAGTGGACAGAAGAGAGACTGTTCAGGGCTTTCGCGAATACAAGGAAACCAGGGCATCCCATACACCTGCTGCCATGGAGCCTCTACTGAAAGCAGTCCGAACCATCGCTGTCTCCACTAGTGAGTGTGAGCGGGCATTCAGCTGCATGAACGATATCCTTACTGCAAAAAGGAATGCTCTCTCTGTCAGCCGACTGTCCAGCCTGGTTTTCATTAAATGTAATGGACCATCACTAGGACAGTTCAATCCGGAACAGTATGTGAGGTCCTGGCTGGCAAAGGGAAGGAGAAGTGCTGATGAAAGAGCCTGTCCAGCTCCAGCCCCTGATACTGATGTCCCCAAGGCCTTCTGGAGCCTTTTCTAACAATGTGAAGTATATTGCAAAGCAGCTCACCCAGTGAGAAGACTTTTGGCATAATGTGCCGATTTGTACAGATCCTGGAGATAGAAGGACTTCAGACCAACCAGGGAGTTATCTGATCAGCTTGGTGTTCAATGTAACTCTTTACCATGGCTCAGACTTTGTTACTTGCAGTTACAGTTTCTCATTTTAGATTGTGCAAATTTTGCATTTGTTTTTACATGTTCTTTGTTCATGCTCTTTATCATTTTTCTGAGTTGGAAAGTTAGATTGCATCATAGTTTACTTTATACATATTTGTATTCTTCAGTGGTGACGTATATTGCAAAGCAGCTCAGCCATGTGAGAAGACTTTTGGCACTTTTTCGTTTTTCGTTTTCTGAGTTGGAAAGTTAGATTGCATTCAAAATGTACAGAAATACTTAATTTTGTTAAAGCTTTTTATAAAAAATGCTTCTGACCAGAGCTTTGTTTCCTTGTCATTAATGTTGAACACCACCAGAGGGGCTCTCACCTGAAAGGTCTCTGCTTCATGTGTCTTCAGCAGAAGATCTAGACTTTGATTGCTATATTTTCAGTTAATATTGACCTTACTGAGCTTTAGCCATATCCGCTGCCTATCATAAAAAATGTTAAGTACAGTGAACCTTTCTAAAATATACAGTAGTAAAGAGACAAACCCACCAGCATTATAGTAGCCAAATTCTTGTTTGTGGGCTGTATATATAAAATTGACTTGAAAAAGTTGCTGATTTTAGAGTACTGGCACCTTTTTCATTCCAATTCAAGCACTGGGTACATCATGATGTCATGTCGTCCCCGGAACGAAATGGACCAATCCGTGGAGCCGTTACGTTACGTCCGCGGAGCCGTTACGTTAAGCACCCGCTGATTGGTCCAAATTGACCAATCCACGGACGTCCTCACACACTCACTCAGTGCAGGCAGCTCTGCTGATTTCTCCTCCCTGGCTGCAGGCTGATAACAGACAGTTGGGATCGCGGCGAAATTCTCTCTGCAGACCCATTCTCTCTACAGACCCATTCTCTCTGCAGACCCATTCTCACAGCGTTTATCAACCTTTTTCTTACTCAATATCAAGCCACACTTATTGTTTTTACTTCGGCTGTGACTTTGTGTGTGCTCAGCTGTGTTTCGCTGTGTTTCGCTAAACAAGGAAACAACACCTCCACGGAGCTCAGCGCTATTCACAATGTCCCGACTGGTCCCGACCAATCGGAGCACACTGGGCTCACAGGGAGGGGGGGGGGCAAGAGCTGCAACGAGCCGTTTAGTGGAGAGAGTGAATACTGCTGAATACACAGACTATACAGAGATGCTGTATGCGAAACCAATGTGATTTTGGAACATTGAACAATGTAAATCTATTCTAGTAGACCTCAACAATGGAATTATGATCAGTGGAAATGGCCATGACATGTGACCTTTAATGTAAAAAAAGGATGGCTGTCTCCGTTAACATGTCAACACTCGCAATTAATATGGAAACCTTAAAACATATTCACATTACTAGGTTTGGCCAACAAAACACCACACATGTAGTTCGTTTAGCCTAAGATTTCAATAATTAGACGAATTTTTAAACTTGTGATTAAGTAAGTGATAATGTATTCTCTGCGGATTGATACGACTCAATAAATTCCCTTAAAACTCCTTGGCAACGGTCTGTTCTCCTTAGCAGCGGCCTGTTAGCGTAAATAAACAACCGTTGGAATATCCAAATTGACCAATTAGAATCGAGTATTCAACCAAGCCCTATAATAATCATAATTAATCACATATGTATTCTTGTGATTAACGCCATTAAATGTTTTAACCGATTTACACCACTAAAAATAGGTCTTGATGTCATAATTTACCAATCATTTAAAAACATTTCTGAAACAGTTTGCTTGAAACAGTGATTCAAAACTTTGGTCAAAAAGTAATCATGGTAAACACAGCCGCCGTGTATAAGAACAAAGCACCTTCAAGAGTTATAGATCTCATTTCATATAACATGCAAGTAGTTGTATGTTACGGAGCCCCCTAGGGCAGTGGTTCCCAAACTTTTTGTGCCCAAGGCACACCAAAGGACAAGTAAAAATCTCAAGGCACACCTATTGTGCAAAATAGCCCTTATAACACGTGTTATCACTCATATCATGTAAAATACCTGTAAATGTGCATAATTATTTAATAATGCCAAATAAAATGTGACAAAGACAACTATATTACTCATGAAATATTTATTAACGAAATATTTCAGAAATTAATTTGAAACTTTATCAAATTAGGCTTCATCAAAGCAGCAACACACTCATTTAAACCAGACAGGTCACAACATTAACATTTCAGCAATCAGCAATGAAACATGTGCTATTGTAAATATTTTGCCGACTTACAAATTAGTGAGATACATGTGCCTGTCGGGGCGCGCAGATTTTTTTAATCCTTGGTGGCACTGAGGAGAGGGCCACTCGCAAGTCCTGTTCAACAGAGAGCCGTGACCTCCTGTTGTTCTTCATGTAAATCAGAGTAGAGAACGCCAACTCCAGAGATGGGGTCGTTACTAAAAAAATGTAATATATTACATATTACTTTAAAAAAGTAATATATTACACTACTTCGTTACTATCTACATAAACTCGTTACTTTACTCGTTACTTTACTCGCCGAGCACGTACGAACTGCGCATGCGTGAGTGGCAATAACTCTCCTTACCAGCAGGCGGCGGTAGTGTGTATTTGTCATTCAAAACAGGCAACAACCGGAAGACAGAGAAGAAGAACAGACTACGTGATATAAACAAACAACACATAGCGTGTGCGGTAGCTTGAACTAGCTTCACCTTAGCATGTGTTCTTTGCAGGTGTTTGTTGAGGTTTGACGTGGTGTTTACAGCAGTGGATAACAGCTTCTGGCCTGGACACAGTTTGCACCTCACCGTCATATTCCTGTCTATTCTTCGGACGAACTCAAAATAATAGGCATACCTCCACCCCTCGAGAGTTATCGCTGACTCAGCCATGTTTATGTAGCACTGCACGTGGAGATGTGGACGCGCAAGTCGTGCAGATTACGTACATATAAACCTAAAAAGTACTGATATAGTAAATAAAAAAATATTTTTTTTGGTGTAGTTGTATATTGCAATAATAACGTATGGTTGTCACAAAATCCCACGGCACACCCGGACTTGCCTCACAGCACACCAGTGTGCCGCGGCACACCGTTTGAGAACCACTGCCCTAGGGGACATGGAGAAGAAAAAAAAATGTATTTGAAAAAAAAAAAAATAATAATGTTTTTCGAGATATCGCAAAACCCCTTTGCGAGATCTCGCAATACTTTTGCGAGATCTCGCAATACTTTTCATTTAGCTCAATGTTCTTCCTGGTCAGTTCGGCTGCTACGGCAACACAGAAACCACAACAATGGAGCGGTTCATCGATTTTACTTTGAGCTTGGCCTTAAATATAAAGATATAACATCAGTGCTTGTCAATAGGCACGGGTTTCACACATAGACTGTATATATAAAGGATTTCACATAAGTGAAGACACCTCAAGAGAACACTCAGAGCGAGGGGACATGCAGGTCCCTCTGAGCTGAGTTATTGACAGATTCGAATTTCGCGGATCAATAACTCATGAACATAACGTTGTAAAAATACAAACAACATGACTTTACAATCATAGCAAGGTAGACAACGAGCTACAGAGTCGTTTCTATCAGAACAGTTCGATACGCGCCGTCATCCGAGCTAAACATCAAGAATTGGTCACAATCTGCAGCTTGAGGAGGGAGAGGAGTGCTTAGGGACCGTCTACAAACTGCAAAGGGGTTTTGCGATATCTCGCAAAGGTTTTGCGATATCTCGCAAAACATTTATTTATTTATTTAAAATAATTTATTTTTTCTTCTCCATGTCCCCTAGGGGGCTCCGTAGTACGTGACTGTCTCTAACATGATAATAAATAATACCAAAACAAACTGGTATTCTAAGTACATTATTACTTTATGGACTCCATCCTTTTCAGTTATTTTTCCACCCTTCTAATAATGTCTGTCCATAGTGTAGTAACCCTTTTCATTATGTGCCAAAGACCATTGTATTTTTTATTTCAAAATGTTACACAAAGTTACATTACACTATTGTTAATGAAATATATTCTTGACTTCTTTCATGCTAAGAATGGAAAATGCTGCTACAAAGCCCATCACAGGTTTGGTTGCTCTTGAAGCACTTTCTAGAATGTCATGTGATCAGATGGATTGGCTCTCCTCTTACAGCAGGAGATGTCTCCTCGCAGGTCCTGGTGTTATTCTAAAGGCTGTCATTTATGAGCTGGTGCTCTACATTCTCCATACGGAGCGCAGCGGTATGTTTATGCCACCCCCCCCCCCCCCCCAGCTGTCTGAGGATGGACGTTGAACATCAGGCAGATGCACAGGAGAGCCCTTCAGTCCTGCATCCACCTTATACAACATTTAAATAGGTGGTCCTGCAATGCCCCTTTGAACTTTCACTGGATATGAGGTGGTAGGATGTGTTTCTTATGATTTAAATAAGGGTGTAATGAAGGACTTAATGTACAGTTTTAAAGAAGTTGGACATAGAGATTGTTCTTTTAGATGAATGGGGCATACATGCACTGACTTATATACAAGTTGGAAAAATACATTCCCAACCACAAGGTAGCAATACACATTTTCACAATGATTTAATGATTATTATTTAATATGTTGTATGTTCATCAACACAGATTGTGAACACTTGATGCTTTGAGCCAATGGGAAGTCTCAGTATGTATCTTTGACAGGAACACATTTGTGTGAAAATAATTGTTCTGCAATGACTCAATATGCTATCCAAAACATATTTCAAATCTTTGCAGAAAAGTGAAACTAGTTGGAACAGTGTCATATTTAATGTTTTTATTCTGTCACTAGTCATACATCTGTAGGCCAAAAGTCTACAGAAGAATACAACGGAATAAAACCATGGGATAGCTGGATAACAGCACAAGTTCTTCAAAACACGCCAAATGCTCTGGTTTCCTCCTTCAGTCCAACTTTGCACGTTAGATAATCATGACGTCACATGTCATTTAGCTAAGGCTTACAGCAACTTAAAGAGTTCAATACTGCAGACATTCTGGAGAAATGTTGGGTTAAATATCTCGCCCATGGACACTAGGTCACGTTGACTGCATGGGCAGAGACTGGGGATTGAACCTGGAGGAGTGGGAGACACACATGTTCCCCCTAAGCCACAGCTGCACCATGACCTTAATGTTGCCTTTTCAGACACCCCAACCTGAGCTGCTTCCCAGGTGTGGCTTCACTGCCTCTGAGTAGTTGAACATAAGTTAATACTAGTGCTGTCAATCGATTCAACCATCGCATAAATCCCAATAATAGTCTGTGATCAATCATATTTCAAAAATATTATTTACTTGTATTTTGGGGGAGATAACACAAATAAATATATAGTATTGTAATGAAGAAATGCAAAACACACTGGTAAGAACACATTTTGTTTTTACATGATTTCTGAATTATTGTCATGAAGTCTGACCATTTTCCGACACATAGTCAAAGCATCGACAAAGCCTCTGTCAGGGAGAGCCGTAGTGATTCCCCTCTGTATAATGTGCGCTATACTTCGCGCTGCTATCATACTTTTAGCACTAACTGTTCCTACAGTGCTGTCCCGAGATACTACATGCTTCAGCAACATGCCTTTCCTCCCTTTTCTTAACGAGTGCAGTTTTTCATGATTAAGGTGTGCCTTTACACCGAGGTATGGCTGCTTACTGCACTCTAAAAACGAATTCAGGCGACCTTTCACCTCCACTTAATTAAATGCATGGTTGCAAGATAAAAATGTGAGTTAATTGATTTAGATAAACATTTTAAGTTGCAAACATTAATTTATAAATTATGTTGACGTAATAATGTTGGTAATTACATCAACTTAATATTGTGTGTAATTTGAACTCTGATTTCTGCGTTAAGTGACTTAAAACTAAATTCAAGTTGTAGCAAGTAATCAGAGGCGCGGGAAGGTATTTTGAGTGGGGGTGCTGAGGTGCTGGACTCCAGTGAACACTATTACGGGCACTATAGAGCACGCACAAAAGCAATCCCCACACGCAAACACACAGTACACCTGCGACTGTTACAATGAAGGCTCGATAATCAGCTCATGGCATATAGGCAGGGGTAAAGTGTTTTTTTTTTACGAGTGGGAAGCGGACCTCACCTCCTCTAGGGGGGTCCGGGGGGATGCTCCCCCGGGAAGATTTTTTTTAAATATTGAAGTTAAAAGCATCAATCTGGTGTACTTTAAGAGCAACATTAAGAGATCTATGGATACATCTCTCAACACCCATATGAAACACAACTGTAAGCAGATGTTCTTTTTCTTTATGGATATTTTACAAATCACTCCCCTTTCTGTATTCTTGTTTTACTGCCATATAGTATTTCATAACAGTTTTTCCTTTATTCTCTTATTTGTTTTATAACTATAATGATCATGCCGCGGAAATAATCTTTTGAATAATTTGTGACCAAACCGTTTGAGACCCACTGAGATAACTTAGACTAAAGTTAACTATCTAAACACTCAGAGAGTCCTTTAGCTCACCTGAGCCTCTCAGTCTTAGAGGAGAGCTCTCCTCTATGGCGTTATATTTGTGCCTCTATCCTGAGCACGCAATGAAACATGTTGAGCATAGAAAATGCTATTGAGCGCGCACTTGAACATTTTTTTAGCACAGAGAAATATATTTTCTCTCATATATATATATATTTTCTCTCATTCCTGCTCCATGCGCAAGCAGACCGCTGCACACGCTCTCTCTCCCCCGCTCGCTCGACCTCTCCAGCCTGTGCGCGCTCAGCTTTGCCTGCGCTCGCTCAAGTTGTCACAGCGTTACAAATGTGCCACAAAACCAACCAATCGGTGAACTCGAGAAGGTCAATTCTGATTGGCTGGTCCAGCGCTGGAGAGAGAAGAGTTGCGACAGCGGAAGTCCAAAATGCTTGATCGTCACGTGGTTCAGAGACTCAGAAAGTTCCCGGAAGTTTGTGGCGGGCCATTTGAATCACAATTTGAATGCATTAATAATAGGATATAAATGCAATTGTTGCTAATTAGTGGTCAATAAAGGTTTTGATTTGCAATATTTATACAACATATCGATATGTGTATGTAGTTACATCAATGTGTTTTGTTTTTTTTTAAAGTAAAATGTGCTAATATTTGAGGATTAAGATAAAATAAGAAGTACTTTATTGATACCAATTGGGGAAATGTTTACGCTGCAGCAGCAAAAGACAAGGCATTGTACATTAGACAGTTAAAAGACTAGAATTAAACAATCGAAAATGTAAACATCTTAAATAGAAATAACATAGCATTACAAAAAGTAGAAAATATACATAGTGTGAACAGCTATTTTACCTGTTAACATATACATGTTAGGCTAACGTTGCCTTGGTTACAGAGCCTGTTGCTGTTGTTTATTGCTTTGAATTCTTTAAAACAAATATTATCTTCTTAAACTTGTATGGTAGTCAGGAGCATCACATCCTAATGTTTATTGATATATTTAGAGGGAGGGAAGGAAGGTTTAAAAATTCAGATTAGATACATTTCTACCATTTCTTTAATTCATGGTGGTTTCAGTAATCCCCTGGTAATTGAGGACATAAGTCATCTAAATGACTAATGTAATCTTTATGACTTTCAGAAAGGACAGGAGACCCACAGGTGCCTATCAATGATTGTCAACTGACAGCACAATGAGTCAAAGGGCTAGCAGCAGCATGATGATGATGATGATACATGTGTTGTTTTAGGAACATCCATTGTAAATAAATGGAATTCAATACACATTGAATAGCATATCATGCCGTTTGTCTGTGCCTTTTCCTCTGTGTTGTCCTGGCATATAGTCTCCCCCATGGTTTGCTGTGCTGCCTGGGGATGCTCCAAGCGCTCAGAGAAAGGAGTATGAATGTAAGGTTTCCCCACTGACAGAGAGGAGGAAAGAATGTCTGGCTCAAGTCAGCAGGAGCAATTTAACTATCACAAAAGACAACAACAGCAACAACATGTGAGGTAATCATATTTTTCACTAAACAAAGACCACACCATCGGGAAGCTTAATGTCTGTTTAATAAAAATAAGGAACAGGGAGAAGCTTGCAAAGCTCTGAGAGCTGAGACTCAGGGTCAGGGTCTCAGTGGGTATTCAGGCTCCATTGAATCCCCCTGGGGTTCTTGTGCTGAAAGAGGGAGACAAAGACAGGAGAAAGGGTTATATACATCTAGCAACCTATAGGATGGGAAATTGCTGACCTATTTTAAACTTACCTTGTGTTTTCACTCTCACTTAAGTCCCTCTCCCTTTGCCATCAATCCAAAATCAGCTGAGCTGCAACATAATACAGACAGGTAATACTCAACAGAATCACAAGGACAATATGGCTCTGCTAAAAACACTCACCCATAAGTGATGTTGTTGTTTACTGTTTAGAAGTCTCAGATATCCACTCTAAATCCATATCAATCACACGCCCCAATGTTATATTTAACTAATATGTAACTCCCTCCACCCCGGATAAAAGCACGTTAAGAAGCCCCTTTTCTGTAATTCCACAACGTTGGATTAATAGGCTGTTCATGGATAACGTGTGTTGCTAACTTTTCCGGTATTCTAGCCTAATCTGTTTAGTTGTCCGGTTGAAAATTAACGCAAGCTCTATGCCCATTGTAGAACAGGAAACAGAAGTTGGTCCAGGTTCTGGTCAACCCAAAATTGTGATAGAGAGAAAAACATGTTTTGTCATTCTGCCACCTCTAATGCTTGCAAGTAATCAATACCTCAGAAGGGTTTATGTACATGTAGGCTACGGTTTGTTAGCGGTTTGCTTAAACTACCCCTATAGCTATGTTGCCGGCTAGCAAACTCAGGCATTGCAAACAATAACGTGATATCAGAAAACTGGAAATGTATAACTCACCTGACACTGTGGCGTACTATTCTCTTCATTCGAGTCTGTCATGTCCTGTAAATCTTCTTCTTATCGTGTCCACAAGGCAGTCAGTTACAGGGCTTGGTTAGATGTGGTTCAGCCACAGCTGATCTCCAGGCATGGTGTTTTCTCTTGGTGTTCTGTGGCTTACTTACAGCTTTCAGTGTAGCTTGTGCAGACTAGCTTGCGGCTAGCGTAGCTTGTGGCTTGTAGCGTAGCTTGTGGCTGTGTTGTAGCTTGTAACTGTTGCTTGTAGTGGTGATAGGATTAGCAGTATCTAGTCGATCTAGTTGATCTTGTCAATCTTATCGATCTCGTCAATACTCCTGTAAATGTCAACGATGGATGTGTAATAAGAACGTCAACAGCCTGATGGCAACCGAAAATCCCTCTCTCATCTCAGATAGAAGATATGATTGGAGACGACCAGCCAATCATAATTGACCTTCTCGAGTTCTCCGATTGGTTGGTTTTGTGGCACATTTGTAACGCTGTGACAACTTGAGCGAGCGCAGGCAAAGCTGAGCCCGCACAGGCTGGAGAGGTCGAGCGAGCGGGGGAGAGAGAGCGCGTGCAGCAGTCTGCTTGCGCACGGAGCAGGAGTTTTATGAGAGAAAATATATTTCTCTGTGCTCAAAAATGTTCAAGTGCGCGCTCAATAGCATTTTCTATGCTCAACATGTTTCATTGCGTGCTCAGGATAGAGGCACACATATAACGCCAACGCCATACTCCTCCAGCTTGTTGTGGACAAGCAACAGCTCCGTATGTCCGTTAGTGCAGCTAGCTAACCAGATGCTAACAACACGGTCCCTGCTGCTGGCACCGGTCCCTCTCTCTCTCTCTCCCTCTCCCTCTCTCCCACACACTAATGGCGCGTTTCCACTGCAGGCCTCGCTCGGTTTGGTTAGGCCTTATTAGGCCCGGCTCACTTTAATGCTGCGTTTCCATTACAGTTTAGGAACTGGGGCAGTTACTCTAGTAACGCAGTGTAGGCGGAGCCGTGACGTCATCTTCAATGAGAGCCCCAGAAAAACAACACAGCCGTTAGCTCTTAGCACTCGGAGCTCACAGCTCTTCATATCTGTTCAGAAACTTGACAAAAGTTAAACAAGTACAAACCACAGACTGCCTGTGTCATGGCGAATACAGTCGCTGGTTTATTTATGGCCGTTGTTGTGAGTGTGGACGGTCGGAGCATATATAACGTTAGCTTAGCCAAGCTACATTTAGAAAACACGCATTTTAAAAGGGGTTTTCGCCTGCCGTCTGTCTGCAGACTTGTCAAAGCATTAATTCATGGTTTTTACTAACCGGTATCAGTATGTTGTTACTTCGGCATCATTTTGAAACGTGTATTACAATTCATTCACGGTCAAATATGTTCATCTTGTTGTAGTTGTAGCCCCCTTGCCAGCGATTCTCTCTCTAGTTTAGCATACTCAGCCCGACTCAGCCTGGTTGTTCCTGGCCCTAGAACCACGATTTAGTCGGGCCAGAAAAAAGGTGAAAAAGTATCCCCGGGCCAAAACTAGGCCAAATGGAAACGCAACCAAAAACGGGCCCCGCACGGCTCGGCACGCTTAAAGCGAGCTACCCGCTGCAGTGGAAACGCGCCATAAATGCGCTATGTCCGCACACACACACGCACGCACACACACGCGCACGCACACACACACACACACACACACACACACACACACACACACACACACACACACACACACCAACAGAGCCGAGTTTGAATGACACAAGCACACTTTTATTTCCATGCAACTCTCTGATTGGTCTGGTGTCTTGCCTCTGTTGCATTCACTGAACACGGGAAATTACAGTCCTGCCGTCCTCTCGAGTGGCATGATGAGGTTCACGTAAAACACGGTTAATGTATTATATTATTGAGGTAGAATTGTCCGGTGCTACAGAAAAAACATTCGGGGCAGGCCAAAATATTATTTTACCAACAATGTGGAATTTATTGGCTACATATTACACAGATTTTGCACAGCGGGAGCAGCAATAACCGTCAAATAATAATTCAGACAGGGGAGCTCCGCACCCCCTGCCTGCCGCTAGGGGGTGCTGCAGCGCCCTCAGCACCCCCCTTCCCGCGCCCATGCAAGTAATGCAATTGGCTTGATAACTTAATTGTTTTACACCTTGAGTTAAGGATTTCAAGTCCACTCCCACTTAACATGCCTGGACATGTTCTGACAGTTAAGACAAATATAAATATACAAAGGACATTTTAAGGTGAGTGTCATCTTTTGTCATTCAAATACAGTATAGCCTTGTAGTTGCACTGTATAGGCAAATTGCTGTTTGACCAAAATTAGCAGCCTTTGAACTGTGAATAGTTCTGTGAGAGGATACAAAGTAGTAGAGGCTACTGTGAGAGTACAAATACTTTGGTTACGATTGTGATATCGCTTTTTATTAAAAATGAATCTCGGTGAAGCAGATCAAGGACATGCTTCTTGAGGTAGGATCGTTATTTAGAGTTGTCATTTAAATGCAAGTTGTTGGCAGTCACCCATTCAGAATATATTCATTTAGGTCATTTCTCTTTTTTTCCTTTTTCAAAAATAGCACAATACAATTGAAGTACGCAGAGAACTATAGCCATCCGCTGCCTTGTCGTGTACCTTGGAGAAAAGGAAGAGGACCTTTTCAAGGAGTTTAGCGACGTAATTCAAAATCTTGAAATAACATAAAATCCAGTGGGCACAGGACAAAAGCACTGCTCTCTGTCAGTTACATTTTGAAGCATATTGCACTTTTGGCCACACCCCAATCAATAATATCTTAGCAACGTTCAGCATGGATAGGTGTTGACAGCAATGGCATGGGAAAAGGATTGTGTAACATTTGAAAAGTGGCTCCTGCTCTTCTCTTAACCAGTTCAAGTATTGTATGGAACCTGCGAAACAAATGAGAAGATACACTAAAACTTGTATGGTTGTGATTGACAAAATCTGTCCACATGCATTTAAACACTAGGCAAAGTACTCAAAAGCACCTCTGTGTGTCTTCAGGACCACATTGCCATGACGACACACACATGCAGACTCAATAGGTGAAAACAATACAGCGTTGCTTTAGCAGCTGGTAATAATGGCTCTGAATTCGCTAAGAGTGACAGTTTAAAAAGTATGCAATTACCTAATTCATTATCTCTTATGCACTAACCTATTATTTAATGTGCTTCAAAAGGACATGAATATCTCCATCATCAGTGACCGGTCCACCCAGGATCTGACCATACGATGGCAACCATCGTGGTCGAGGGAAACAAATGAATGAGCATTCTGCATTAAATGTGTTCATACTGTTTGAAATAATGACTGTCGGCAGTGTAAACATCTTTGTTACATCTTTTGTCAAATGGATGTGTGTGATCTGCAGATTGGTGGCCATTGAGAGTTTGTTTCTGTAGTTTTACAACAACTTTACAGATTTTACATATTTGGCACTGGTTTTAAATATGCAAAGGCCTCTAACTTCGTTGTGATGGCAGCATTTATTTGCTGTGTCCCCATGTCCCATGGTAATATGGCTCATGTGTTTATTTATTATTTGTGGGGCAATTTAAATTTGTGTTATTTATCTTTTTTGTCAAGATTGAAATGAAGTTCAGCGCAAGTTCTTTCAGGAAGACGGGGTGTGCATTCACTCTGCAGCTGCATATAATCAGCTCATCACAGGTGTTCTCTTTAACCTATTACATTTCACCTCATTCTCCAGCAGCCAATCAACGTACTGCAGCCAAACTATAAAATGGTTCTCCTCTCTCCTGCAGTCAGCTGTGATTTCAGGTGTTCATGCACCTTATCATCTGGCATGTGTCAATAAATGTTCAAACTAAATGAAATAAACAACAGCAGTTCAAAATAAAAAGTGAATTGCCTAATATGTTTGTTGTGGAATCAATTAATTTCTTTCTTTAAAGGCAAAAACATGAAAAAGAAAAGAAAAAAAACTATTGAATACAATACATTTGGAGCAACTTAATTTATAAATGATTGTCAACTTAAAAACGTGTGTTCACAATGATGGTAATTAAGTACATACAACTTAAAATTCCTTTTAAACCATGTGGTAAAACAAGTCGGAACAACTTAATCTTTTGAGTAATCAACTTCAAAACTTGAGTTTATGCTACCAATTAGTGGTAATTAAAAACACCTCTGATTGTAGAGGAAAAGCCTTCTCCCCTAACTCAAATAACTTTGTTGCTTTAAGACAATTTCATTAGAAGTTGTCTTAACTCAATAAACATCGATGCAAACTGCTGCGTTGATTTTCTTTGTTGAGCCAAGGCATTTGTTTTTAGAGTGTGGTCTCCACTCAGTTAAGTAGCTTGCTTTTGCTTTCTTTGCCTTTTCCCTGCCATGCAATTCATGCTAAAAAATCCTCGCTGGAATTACAGGAGGAAGTTAGGGTCAAATTGGTAATGTGAATCATTTTTGTTAATGCTTTTTAGTTTTCAGATTAATCATGAGCGTTAAGCATTAACATCAGAGGTGGGAAAAGTACTCAGATCTTGTACTTAAGTAAAAGTAGAAGCACCAGAGTGTAGGAATACTCTGTTACAACTTACAAGTAAAAGTCCTGCATTCAAAATGTTACTCAAGTAAAAGTAAAAAAGTATTGGCATCAAAGTATACTTAAAGTACCAAAAGTAAAAGTACTTAAAGTGTTCTCAAAGCTGGTAAAGGTGCAGCTAGTTTGAATGACTTTGTATACTGCAGGGTAGCTTGTGAATTTACTCCAGGTGGAACTAAAGTCTGATTTAACACTTGATTATATTTCACATCATTCATCGAGATCTGCAAACTAACGAAGCATAAAGTAGCACAAAATGAAAATACTCAAGTATTACACAAGTCCCTCAAAATTGTATTTAAGTACAGTATTTAAGTAAATCCACTTACTTTACACCACTGGTTAACATTGACAGTAAAGATGTATTATTGTAGTGACAGACTTAATTGAAGTGAAGCTTTATAATGAACTGTCCTTATCCTGATCCTGTCAGTGGAATCATGCTTGCTTGCAAAATGTGAAGCTGCACCTGCTGAGTTTCCACAGCAACCTCACCTCCTCTGTCCTCGTACATTAGTTTTCATTCACCATTCAACTCACTTTGGGACTCTCCCCCACTCCTGCTGGTATTTAGCCTCTCCCTCCACGTTCTTCCCTCCCTCCCTCCCTCCACGTTCCTGCACCTTTTTATCTCTCCCTCCCTGCATCTCTGCGTTGGCCCCCTCAGTTTTAATGAAGTCTGCTCTTGTGTAATCTCCCTGCGATCGGGCCCTCTCACCTCCCCTCTCTGACTCAGGTGTGTCCTCCAACAGAGGGCCATTGTTCTCTGGATCCTCCGCTGAAGCCTGCCTGGCACAAGCACACACCTGCAGCCAACAATGATACCTTTATTCACCTAACACACACACACACACACACCATGAACTCTCACACGACACGCAGAGGAACGAGCATCTGAATACAGAGGGTTTGAAATCACCTCCCGTTATCTCCGCTGGAGGAATGAAAGAGAGAAAAAGGAGGAAGAGGAGGAGGAAAATAGCACAGATAACACGGCCAAGTTGTTTGCACAATCTGGTGTCATATTTGAATTCATCGGACAGAGGATCAGCTGGGCTGGTGTGGAGAGGAGGAGGGAGGAGCAGAGGTGCACCCTGGGACAACAGCTATTAGACCACTGGTTAATGTTCAGTACGTCTCCGTGACACAGACACAACTCCATTTTCATCCCCTGGTTGTAGCTTGGCTTCATATGCTCTCAGGCCATGCGGCTCAAGAATCAAAAGGTGATTCCCGCATCACAAAAGCAAGAGAGGGGGATTTCCAATACACCTGTTGCACTTTATGTTTAGGGAAATGGAAAATCCTAAAAATATATATAAAGTGTAGTGTTGGGTGGGCAGTGTTGGCGTCATGGGCCTTGCTCAAGGGCTCCTTGGCAGGGCCCAGAAGGGGAACCGGCCACCCTCCACTTCCTAAGCAAAGTACCAGCTACTCAATTGATAAGATTTATTTAGTTTAATGCTATATCGATTAGAGTGATAAGACACATTGTTTGGTGAAAAAAAGAGTACATAGAGGCAAGAATATTGTTTGTTATTTGCTTTTACTTATTTCAGTTTTTATTAACAGGCCTTTTTTATATAATATGTACGCCTACTGTTTCTACTTCAATTTGCACTGTACCCTTGCAACTGGATGCCATTCATTTCCCTACTGCGGGACGAATAAAGGATTTCTGATGCTAATCTTTTTGACCAATGCTAATTTTTACTAAAAATAATGCATCTTTTTGTAACTCAGTGCAACCTCTGTTAGCCCTTCGTTCAGTTACCTAGCCTAGCAGAATGGTGCTGCTAACAGCTAACGTTAATTACAGTAGCTCTTATCCTGCAGATTGCAACACAAATGTGTTGTTCACAGTGTTTAATTCTCAAGTAAGAAATAGGGTGTGCCGTCTAGCACAACCCTTTTGATCTCTCCGCCATGACTATGTTCCCAAACAAATGACACATCATTGTGCATGTTCAACTGTCAGTATGCATATACAGTAAGAGGATTGATAATCACTGAGGCATGCAGTTCAAATAAATGGGACAACTCTGAACCGGTACTCAAATGGAACCAGTTTTTCGATTCCCGTAACCTGGACAGAAAGAAAGAAATAGCAAAGAAAAGGCGGGAAGGGCAAGACAGAGGAGCTATCAACAGATAAAGGGAAGATAAGGGGTAATAGAAGAAGAGAACGGAGAGCAAAGGAAGGGTCTCTTGTTGCTGAGATGTCACATCGGCATCACCTGTTAGCGGATAGAGGCTTTTCAAGGTCTCACATATCAGCACATATGTGTGTGTGTGTGTGTGTGTGTGTGTGTGTGTGTGTGTGTGTGTGTGTGTGTGTGTGTGTGTGTGTGTGTGTGTGTGTGTGTGTGTGTGTGTGTGTGTGTGTGTGTGTGCAAGAGAAAAACACGGAGTCAGCTTTCGGTGTGATAGGATTTCACCTCAGCGTGTACAGTAAACACACCGTGTTGCCCGAGGATGACACGCAGATGTTATCGGTCTCAGAATCAGGATCTGAGGACAGTTGAGAACAATGACAGGAAGTCATACATATTAGCATATGGAATGTTTTGCTTTATTCTAGGGCTGTCAAGTTAACGCGTTAATAACAAAAAAAAATTAACGCCACTAATTATTTTAACGTGCGATTAACGCATGTGTATTTGTCCTCGGTCCGCCCCGTAGTTTCAGAGGCTTGACGTTGTTGTTGTTAGTTGTTGTTGTAAATATTTTAATCGACTGACAGCCCTACTTAATTCACAATCTTAAAACATATTTATATGTCTCAAAATAAAATATGTCTTTATGTCTCTCAAGCACATTAAGCTCAAACCTATTACTTAAAGGTGGGGTAGGTAAGTTTCAGAAACCGGCTCGAGATACACTTTTTGTTATATTCCATGGAATGCTCTTAACATCCCGATAGCAATGAATATCCCGATAGCAATGAATATCTTAAAAAATCCATAAAAAAAATTCGTCTGTGGAAGCCGTAATACTGTAAAAAGTACAACCAATCCGTTTAGCCGGCCCGTTGCAGTATTGGTTTGCCGCCCTGTCTGTTAGCCTTCCATCTCGTGCACGCACAAATGTATCTCGTGCAGTCATTGGGCTATGGCGTTATATTTGTGCCTCTATCCTGAGCACGCAATGAAACATGTTGAGCATAAAAAATGCTATTGAGCGCGCACTTGAACATTTTTGAGCACAGAGAAATATATTTTTACTCATAAAACTCCTGCTCCGTGCGCAAGCAGACCGCTGCACGTGCTCTCTCTCCCTCCCTCGCTCGCTCAACCTCTCCAGTGTGCGCGCTCAGCTTTGCCTGCGCTCGCTCAAGTTGTCACAGCGTTACAAATGTGCCACAAAACCAACCAATCGGTGAACTCAAGAAGGTCAATTCTGATTGGCTGGTCCAGCGCTGGAGAGAGAAGAGTTGCGACAGCGGAAGTCCAAAATGCTTGATCGTCACGTGGTTCAGAGAGACTCCGAAAGTTCCCGGAAGTTCGTGGCGGGCCATTTGAATCACGATTTGAATGCATTAATAACAGGATAGAAATGCAATTTTTGGTAATTAGTGGTCAATAAAGGTTTTGATTTGCAATATGTATACAACATATCGATATGTGTATGTAGTTACAATGTGTGTTTTTTTTTTAAGTAAAATGTGCTAATATTTGAGGATTAAGATAAAATAAGAAGTAGCCTACTTTATTGATACCAATTGGGGAAATGTTTACGCTGCAGCAGCAAAAGACAAGGAGGCATTGTACATTAGACAGTTAAAAGACTAGAAATAAACAATCGAAAATGTAAACATCTTAAATAGAAATAACAGCATTACAAGGTAGAAAGTAGAAAATATACATAGTGTGAACAGCTATCTTACCTGTTAACATACATGTTAGGCTAACGTTGCCTTGGTTAAAGAGCCTGTTGCTGTTGTTTATTGCTTTGAATTCTTTAAAACAAATATTATCTTCTTAAACTTGTATGGTAGTCAGGAACATCACATCCTACTGTTTATTGATATATTTAGAGGGAGGGAAGGAAGGTTTAAAAATTCTGATTAGATACATTTCTACCATTTCTTTAATTCATGGTGGTTTCAGTAATCCCCTGGTAATTGAGGACACAAGTAATCTAAAGTACTAATGTAATCTTTATGACTTTAAGAAAGGACAGGAGACCCACAGGTGCCTATCAATGATTGTCAACTGACAGCACAATGAGTCAAAGGACTAGCAGCAGCAGCATGATGATGTTAAATGTGTTGCTTTAGGAACATCCATTGTAAATAAATGGAATTCAATAAACATTGAATAGCATATCATGCCGTTTGTCTGTGCCTTTTCCTCTGTGTTGTCCTGGCATATAGTCTCCCCCATGGTTTGCTGTGCTGCCTAGGGATGCTCCAAGCGCTCAGAGAAAGGAGTACACATGTAAAGTTTCCCCACTGACACAGAGAGGAAGAAAGAATGGCTGGCTCAAGTCAGCAGGAGCAATTTAACTATCACAAAAGACAACAACAGCAACAACATATGTGAGGTAATCATATTTTTCACAAAACGAAGACCACACCATTGGGAAGCTTAACGTATGTTTAATAAAAATAAAGAACAGGGAGAGGCTTGCTAAACTCTGGGAGTTGAGACTCAGGTGCAGGGTGAGGGTCTCATTGCAGGTCTTCAGGCTCCATTGAATCCCCCTGGGGTTCTTGTGCTGAAAGAGGGAGACAGGAGAAAGGGTTAGATACATCTAGCAACCTATAGGATGGGAAATTGCTGACCTATTTTAAACTTACCTTGTGTTTTCACTCTCACTTAAGTCCCTCTCCCTTTGCCATCAATCCAAAATCGGCTGAGCTGCAACATAATACAGACAGGTAATAATCAACAGAATCACAAGGACATTATATGACTCTGCTAAAAACACTCACCCATAAGTTATGTTTTTGTTTACTGTTTGGAAGTCTCAAATATGCACTCTAAATCCATATCAATAAAAAAAATAGCTCTCTTCCTTATTATTGTGTAACGTTCGTTAACTATATTATACTATCTTGAACTCCATATCCTCATTTCACCACCTCCACCCACTACAATCACACGCCCCAATGTTATATTTAACTAATATGTAACTCCCTCCCCCCCGGATAAAAGCATGTTAAGAAGCCCCTTTTCTCTAATTCCACAACGTTGGAGGAAATAACATTAAGAGAACGGATTAATAGGCTGTTCATGGTTAACGTGTGTTGCTAACTTTATCCGGTATCCTAGCCTCATCTGTCCGGTTGAAAATTAACGCAAGCTCTATGCCCATTGTAGAACAGGAAACAGAAGTTGGTCCAGGTTCTGGTCAACCCAAAATTGTGATAGAGAGAAACATGTTTTGTCATTCTGCCACCTCTAATGCTTACAGCAAGTAATCAATACCTCAGAAGGGTTCATGTATGTAGGCTACGGTTTGTTAGCGGTTTGCTTAAACTACCCCTATAGCTATGTTGCCGGCTAGCAAACTCAGGCATTGCAAACAATAACGTGATATCAGAAAACTAGAAATGTATAACTCACCTGACACTGTGGCGTGCTATTCTCTTCATTCAAGTCTGTCATGTCCTGTAAATGTCAACGACGGATGTGTAATAAGAACGTCAACAGCCTGATGGCAACCGAAAACCCCTCTCTCATCTCAGATAGAAGATATGATTGGAGACAACCAGCCAATCAGAATTGACCTTCTCGAGTTCTCCGATTGGTTGGTTTTGTGGCACATTTGTAACGCTGTGACAACTTGAGCGAGCGCAGGCAAAGCTGAGCGCGCACAGGCTGGAGAGGTCGAGCGAGCGAGGGAGAGAGAGCGCGTGCAGCGGTCTGCTTGCGCACGGAGCAGGAGTTTTATGAGAGAAAATATATTTCTCTGTGCTCAAAAATTTTCAAGTGCGCGCTCAACAGCATTTTCTATGCTCAACATGTTTCATTGCGTGCTCAGGATAAAGGCACAAATATAACGCCATATTGGGCGTGCCGTCATTGGGTGTGCCGTCATTGGGCGTGCATTGCAGCAGTAATGCAGTCTGCTGACGTCATGTGCGCGTTCATGTGTGTTGGAGGAGGTGCTCTGTAAGGAAGTCTGAAGGAAGGGGCGGATTCTTTTCGGCTGTGTACTTTCAAATTTTAATGCACTCGAGCCGGTTTCTGAAACTTACCTACCCCACCTTTAAGTGCAGTAGATATATAATTAATTAAAACAATACAATCTTGTACTTAAATACATGTCTAATTTCTAATTCTTTACACAATAAGGCGACAATAACTGAATTATCTGTATATTCTGCAAATATACCTTACATGTTAATTATTACAACTCATTCCTTATAAAGCTACACAGAATCAAACATTTACAATTAGCCTTAGCAAGGTGCTTAGTTAACCACAATAGCATTTCACATGAATATAACACACTACCAGTGGCCCGTCATTAAGGGCACAGCCCCACCTACTGTCAGCAGAAATGAATTAAAATAATATATATATAATATATGAAAAATATGTGTTAAAATATATTTTAAGATCATGTTTAGTCGTCTGAATCGTCTCTACATTGCTGTTTTAGTCTGCGTTCTTGTAATTAGTGTCTACAGTGTGCCTATTGAGCCGGGTTGAGCGATGTGGGGCAAGCCCCAATCTGCCCCTCTCTCTCGCTGTCAAAATTGAATGGGTACTGTAAAAACTACACTGCGCATGCTCAGAGTCTTTTTGTATTCAGTGTGTGCAGCAAAAAAATAATCATAAGTGGGGCAAAGTGCTGGCAACCCCACCAAAACGTCATCTTATAATTCAGAGCTGATTGGCTGTAAGTAGGCCTATGTGTGCCGCGAAAAGTGTAGTTGTGAAGAGGAGACGAGAGAGAGCAGCTAATTAAAGCGATTAAAATCAGTAAAACGGAAAGAAAATGAATTAAGTTGACCATCTACTGCAGCTACTGTTCTTCATTCATGGATTCCGACAGTAGGCTATGTCATTTGACACTCTCCCCCCCTCCTCTCTCTATCGGAACCATGGATAGCCTAGCTATTTGTTTACGTGTTTAAAAAAGCACCAGAAGCTTATGTAACATTCAATATACTCTTCTACAAGCATTTCTCTGAAGCACACATTAAATTACAACAAAAGGCATAATATCATTGCATCACGACGACAGTGTTATGTTAACCAGCTATATAAAAGAGTATTAAGCTAACGGCTAATTCGTGTTAGCATCGCAAACTAGGCTACATGCTAACATGCTAACCCGAGTTGGTACTTCTTATAATAATACCTCTCATTGCATTTACTTGCTCATTAAACGTGTCGAGTTTTCCATATCCATTTTATAATGTTTACTGATTATTTATGCATTTTAAAACAGTTACCCACCTGAGATTTTTTAGGGAATTAGACATTAGCATATGGAATGTTCTGGCCATCCCTTGACTTCTTTGCTCTTAACCCAAGGTTGCTAGCAGGGGACCTCGGCACACAGAGTCTGCCCAGGTATATCTAAACAAGTACCCAACTCACCTGTACAGTGGGTGGTAAGACGGTCATTTTGCAGCTCGTGGTATGAAATAGACAATGGCTAGAATATTCATGTAAATAGAGTGCCAGTTCTGCCATGCCTGTAGAAATGTTGGGTCAAATAATGCATACAATAGGCCTTCACAACGAATGGCTACAAAAATATCTCATATCCCAAGCTTATCAACAAGCTAATGTTGCAGCTGAAATGTTCTCGAGGACACAAAGTCAACCTCACATGATGATGTGATACCAGTTTTCAAGCACAGTAAATATTCTCTTCCCAGAGTATATGATGGGACCAAGTGATGATGGTACATGGTTTTAATAACACTTTTGCCTTTCAATGTTTGCCATTTCAAACCATGAGCTGGTTCAAATAATATTTGCCTTGATTTACAATATGTCCTCATTTGTTTTATCAGCACAGTTTTGAAGCTTTTGTGCTTTTCCTTGCCATAGTCCACTTTGGACTATATGAAATATTTCAGGATTGCACTTTTAACACACTTGAAATGTTCTCACTTACTGGTTTCAAAACGTAACAAATGCCATAATCTGTTCATTGGGGACCATAACATCAATGCTATTTTTCATTGATGTTGCCGGCCACTATTGCTCACGTAAGCCTACTACTGGTGCACCCCCTGTAATCTCAGAGGCACCCCAAGTCATTTTGTTCTGGAACCGGGCCTGCACATCTAATGAAGTAAGGTGAACATGTAATTGTAAATAAATGTAAATAACAAAAACTTCAATAGTAGGGGTGTCTGTTTTTATCTAACTATGCATTACATGCCTCATCTGTTACAGACCGGTACACAGATACCAGGTAGGAGTGCTCCAATCCACCCCTCAGGTCAGACGCATGTGTGTGAGGTGTGTGTTTCATCATACAGCCGCGCTGATCCTCACAGTAACGGACTTGAAGGTCGCGGGTGTGTGTCGTGGTGTAACTACAGTACACAGGAGTGTTATCGCTTTCTGTACCAGGGAGTGACTGGGGTTAAATTAGGAGATCCGCTTCTTTGGCTTCAAACACAAAAGAAGTTCACAACCTCACATTTCCACATCCAGCATCTCTCTGCCTGAACCCCAATTTGCGGTGGGAACACTGTAAAGTTGTGAAGTATTTTGAGAATAATCTAAGTGGGTTATGTGCCTCTCTGACGTTGGAACATGGGGGAAAGGGGTGGGATATGAGTGAAGAGGAGGGGTACGTGTGTGGTGGGTGGGGGGGTATAGGAGTCCTTTTGTAATTTTACATGTGACAGGAGCGAAGCGAGGGATGGAAATAGAACAATGGAAGAAATGCTGAGCTTCTGAGGAGGCCCTCAAAGACTTCCAACTCAGAGGCTGATAAAAGCCCTTCTACTTCATATGCCAGCATCCCCCCCTTCTGTATCTCACACACACACACACACACACACACACACACACACACACACACACACACACACACACACACACACACACACACACACACACACACACACACACACACACACACACACACACACACACACACACACACACACACACACACACACGCACACACAGCTCTCTGAAGAGAATATCTTCAAGCTCTTGCGCATGCAGCTGAGCGACAGATCGCCAGGGTGTGACAACCATGATGGTTTCAAACTGAGGAGCGTCTTGGAACAGAGTCACGGCAGAGTGTCACATCCAGATCGTGGCAGGATGAAAGCAGAGTAAACATGGTAAACATGCCAGGAAATTTTGGTCAAAACTCTGAAAGTGAGCCATACAATAGGAGGATACTAGTGTCTGAAAAGTGAAGCAGTCTCTATCCACAGCTGGGCTGACAGCGGACTGACTGTTCACTGCAGCTGTTGGGAGGGGGTGGGACTTTAGGATATAACGTTAAGAGGAACAAAACAAATCTGCTGTTGATTGAACTGGTAAATACAAAAAATGATTTTCTTATTATATGAAATACCTCTATATTAAAGAAGAAAAACATACTTTAAAATCTCATACGATGTCCTTAAATGCAAAGATGTACTACTTGCAGAAAAATGTGGGATTATGTCATAAGCAGTATTAATTTAATTGTTGAAAGCTATGACTAAATATGTCTTTTTTAAATGGGAAAACAAAGACAGATCTTGACATGACAAAATAAAACATGGAAAACCAATATGGATCATAACAATGTCAACACTTTTTATTGACTTTAATAGTTATACAAAACTAAACTCCTCCCATTGACACTAAACTTTCCAAATTAAACATGTCTTTGTGACCTTCCTCGTACTCCGTACTATGGACCTAATCGTTTTTTATTATATTTCATCTTGCTTTAAATATTTCTTATTTCTTGTATGTGTTTATACACTCACCGGCCACTTTATTAGGTACACCTAGTACCAGGTTGGACCCCCTTTTGCCTTCAGAACTGTCTTAATTCTTCGTGGCATAGACTCAACAAGGGGTTACCTACCTACCTAATAAAGTGGCCACTGAGTGTACTGTATGCACCATTTGCTCCAAAGCAAATTCTTTGTATGTGAAAAGCTACTTACCAGCACACTCATTTCTGATTTATTTGACTAATGGCGCTTTTCCACTGCAGGACCTAGCACGGTTTAGCACGGCTTAGTTTGGCCTTGGTAGGCCAGGCTCACAGGTCCCATGTCATGCTTTTCCGGTTATTACCCATCCCCTTGTGTGTTATGAAGGTTTGTATGCATGTAAACGGTGTGCAGAGTCAAAACCCTCAAAGTACACCCTGTAGCGAGTAAAACTCTAACGGCCCGTCCACACTACAGCTTCGACAGCTTCAAAAACGGTTTCCAACGCGTCTGCCCATTCACTTTGAATGGGGTGACGTCACTTTTCGCCGAACTGCATTGTGGGAAGCAGAGCGGAGCTTTCCTGGCGTTTCAGGCTGCAAAAGTTGAGCAATGTTCAACTTTTGAAGCTTCTGAAGCTTTCGGTGGAAGCGTCAGCCAATCAAATAATATGCCAGTACAAGCTCTAGCCAATCAAACCGCTGCTTGTGTGTCAGGTGCGGGAGATTCATGTGATTGGTTGTTGGTTGAGCTTCAGACACGCCCAGCTCCAAGCTTTTTTTGAAGCTGTAGTGTGGACGGGTCGTAACCCAGAAAATACCTCCCCAAAATGCCTCGTTGGAGATACGTCATTGTCCATTTGATTCTTCCGGGTACGCATGATGTCATCCGTACCCGGAACAAAATGGACCAATCCGTGGAGCCGTTACATTACGTCCGCGGAGCCGTTACGTTAAGCCCCCGCTGATTGGTCCAAATTGACCAATCCACGGACTTCCTCACACACGCAGTGCATGCAGCTCTGCTGATTTCTCCCCCCCGGCTGCAGGCTGATAACAGACAGTTGGAATCGCGGCGAAATTCTCTCTGCAGACCCATTCTCACAGCGTTTATCAACCTTTTTCTTACTCAATATCAAGTGACTTTGTGTGTGCTCAGGATGAGTTTGGCTGTGTTTCGCTGTGTATCGCTAAACAAGGAAATCACACCTCCACGGAGCTCAGCGCGATTCACAACGTCCCGACTGGTCCCGACCAATCGGAGCACACTGGGCTCACATGGAGGGGGGGCAAGAGCTGCAATGAACTGCAACGAGCCGTTTAGTGGAGAGAGTGAATACTGCTGAATACACATACTTTACAGAGATGCTGTATGCGAAACCAACGTGAGTTTGGAAAATTGCACAGTAAAAATCTATTCTAGTAGACCTCAACAATGGAATTATGATCAGTGGAAATGGCCATGACATGGGACCTTTAAGTAAAATGTTGAAAGGAGTACTTGTAATGAAGTATTTAGAAACTAATGTATTTGTACTTTTACTCAACTAAAGCATCAGAGTAGGCTACTTCTTCCACTGCTGCTCCACAAAAGGTTTTCTCAGAGCTCCTTTTGTCTGAGACTGATTGTGTGATGGTGTTTCATGTGTGGAGCCTGCCAGTGTATGTACTGCCTGCACTTCATGCTGTTGCTGAACAACGTTCTCCCTTCATATCTTCCTTGGTCCCTTCCTTCTGAACCATGTTGAGAGAGGGAAGCTAATTAGAGTTGCGCAGCTTTGGAAGTTAAGGAGTGGGGGGGGACAGTTAGCTGGCGGACTCATGGCGGCTCTCTGTGACATGATTGATTTGGACTGTCACTGCGCTCAGCTGGGTGTCATTGCATGGTGACAAATAAAGGATTACACCATTTCACGGTAACGCCCCCCGCCAACGCCGCCACCATTGTTCGTCCCACATCAAAGCACAAAGGAGGCACATTAGCATTTTTAATCAGAAGCGAGGCCGGGGTGTACAGGCACCCAGCGCCGGGTTGTCCCTTTAATCTCTGGGAGCCCCCACTTCTCCCTTTAATATGATCTCACCCGAAACACTGGGCGCACACAGACCATCACTACACACACATTTACTGTAGACGAACACACACATCTAAAGGGCCCTGCCGGGGGTTACATTGTGACCCGGTGGTGGAAAATTAACATGACCCATCTGCAGTCAGACTTCAATTAGCACTTGAGAGTTTGCCCTCATTTCACTGGACAAAAGTCTGCGTTTTTTTTTTCTAATTGTGTATTTTTTTTGTTTTCGGCTCAGCAAACGAGGGCCAGAATGTGATTGTCCTCATTGGCCTTGTGTATGGCTCCCTTAGAACATGCAGATGGATAATTAGGGCTATACTCCTGGTGAGAGGACAAAGATTATGCTAATTCCATTCATAAAGGGGTCTTCCGCTAATTACACACAGAGTTGCTCTCTCTACTCAGTGAACAATTGCACAGCTGAGTGGTTAAGGTTAAAGGGAGCAGCGTTCATGTTTGGAATCAAACGAGATTAGCTCTGATTGGTGTGTCCCTTCAGCCCTCTCAGGAATAATTTACCTAATAAAGTACCTTAGTCAGCCTGAAAGGGAAGAAATAAGAAAACGTCTCTGTTGACAGTTGTGATGTTCAGGAACCTTATATTACAAACCTTGAATAAAGCAAAATAGCACAAAGTAAAGGATTTTATTATTTAATTTGGTGAAAATGAAATGGCTCACAGCTTCTCTTTTGTCAGCGTGTGGGCCCAAATAACGAGTGACTATAATGAGGAATTGGACGAATGAAAGAGATGAAAACAGAATTAAAGAGAGATTGGACACAAAAGAGAAAGGGAAGAAATAAATGTTTTGAGGCAGTTTAAACACATTCGCTTTATCTTCAATCCATTAGAGTAATTATAAATCATGAACACTGCACATGTATGCAGACCAGCTGTAGGACATCTTGTTTAAGATAATAAATATGAGGTTTAGTAATATGTCACAAGTTATGGCATTGTGATAATAGGACTGTACGTACCCAAACACAGGAGCGTTTAATACAAAAAAATATTATTTAAAGGCTCAGTCCAAGGCGAAACAGAAGAGAACATCATCATGAACAACAAACAAGATTCTGAGAAAGACTGAACAAAAACCAGGACTGAAATACGAGCTGACCGGATGACTGGATGGAGTGCAGGTGTTCAGGAGGTCAGGTGTTTGAATGGCTGATGGAGAACAAGTGGAACTAATTAGGCTAGGATAGACAATCGGAAAAGGCGGGGAAACCCACAAATACAGGAAGTAAAAGCAGACATCACAAATGGGGGTACCACTTTATAATAAGACTACCAGTGTTAATTTCGTCAACGAAAACTATGACGAAAAATGTTCGTCAACGACCTTTTTTACATGACTAAGACGAGACGATGACGAGCTAAAAATAGATTCTTGATAACGAAAACTATGACGAAATGTATATTTAGTTTTCGTTGACGAGACGAGACGGGACTAAGGTGTTAATGGTGGACTATCGGACATTCAAAATGCAGCATATTTGCCCCCAAGTGTGCATCTTGTCTGTCAAAATGCATTTTACGTTTCTAACTTGCAATATCATTATTTCCGCTCTCTTCACTCCAAAAGAGCGATCTCCCTGTGTCTCTCTGTGTGCGGGGGGCGGGGCCTATCAGACACGCTGCAGCGGCACACAGAGATCTGCCGGGGACGGAGCGTTCAGAGGTATACAGTAGAGACACTCTAAAAGGCTCGATGTTGAAAAAGCTAGTTTGCCATTAGTGTTATGGCGTAAGCGCGTTGACACGAGTAGAGTAGTCTGTCCAAACAGCTGTCCAAAAGGCGTCATATTCAATCGGAGAAATGCACAATTTTTGACTTCCTTAACTCGTAGCTCTGTTGCGCCAATTACGAGTAACGTTATCACATCAGGTGCGCAGAGGTGGGAGAAGTACTCGGATCTTGTAGTTAAAGGGGACCTACAGGTATCATGCAAAATGCACTTTTGTACGTCTTTTATACATGAATATGTGTCCCCGGTGTGTCAGGGAACTCACCAAGTGTCATAAAACACAACCCTCTCTCTTTTCCTCCATACCCAAATCTCTAAAAACGGGGCTGCAACGGATCTGATACAGACTGATACAGATTTGAAATATCTCTGACGTCAGAAACGAGGAGCTCCGCCTATATGGCCAACTCTCCACCTATCAGGAGGAGACAGCCATGGCCATTGCCGTTCGAAAGCGCTGGAGACGCTGTAGTACATATGCCAGGCCTGTAGTTGGCGCTGTAGTCTGCCACAAAAGCAGCGAAGAAGACTTCTCACAGATTCAGCCCTTGCAAAAACAGGGCTAAAAAATAGCAAATAGAGCGAAATGAGGCATGGCTAAAATGCATGATCTGTTTGGTATTTTGAAAAAGAAACTTCGCAGACATGTTTTATATAGGTATGGCCCTACAATATATTATTCAAATATAGCATGATAGGTCCACTTTAAGTACAAAAATACCATAGTGTAGGAATACTCTGTTACAGTAAAAGTCCTGCATTCAAAATGTTCCTCAAGTAAAAGTATAAAAGTAGCGACAGTAAAAGTAGTCGTTGTGCAGATTGGTCCATTTCAGAATAATATATATGATATGTTTTATAATGATTGATCATTAAAGTGTTATCAAAGCTGGTAAAGGTGCAGCTAGTTTGAATGACTTTGTATACTGCAGGGTAGCTTGTGAATTTACTCCAGGTGGAACTAAAGTCTGATTTAACACTTGATTATATTTCACATCATTCATCCAGATCTGTAAAGTAACTAAAGGTATTAAATTCATGTAGTGGAGTCAAAGTACATAATTTACCTCTGAACTGTACTGGAGTTGAAGTACTAAGTAGCAAAACATTTAAATGTAAAGTATAAGTACCTCAACATTTTACTCAAGTACAGTACAATATAATAACATAATTATACATATTTTATTTTTTTATTTCACATGTAAATAAAGCAATGTTAATTCGGTTAACAATTTGTTTAGTTTTTCCCTTTAAAAAATAACAAAAAGTACCTACAAGAATACCGTTAAGGTACCGGATCGATAAGCAGTATCGATAAGAGTATAGTAGTACCGTTAAAAACCTTAGCGATACCCATCCCTAGATATTACACAAGTAAAGTGTTAAGAGAGTGAAATGTTGCTTTATGAATTTCAACACTTGATGCTGTCACATTGATTCCAATTTCAGATACCTGTATTTGCCTAACTGAATTAGTTTAAAGAGAGAAAACATTTGGACAAAAAGTTGACTACAATGTAATTTTTCATCGACTAAAACTAGACTAACACGTTTTTGAGTTTTCGTCGACTAAAACTAGACTAAAACGTTGAGAGTTTTCGTCGACTAAAACAAGACTAAAACAAGACTAAAAGACTAGGAATGACTAAAATGTGACTAAAACTAATAACAATTTTCGTCTAAAGACTAAGACTAAATCAAAAACAGCTGCCAGACAGACAGACAGACCGCTGTCAAGCACTTATTGACCGTTGTTAAGGACGCTCACATCTGCACAAACAAGTCCGTTCGATTTAACTGTATACAGTTTGGCCGAAAAGCAAACTGCATGCAGTTTGCTTTTCTAATTGACAAGACAAGAGCGACAAGAAAACAGCGGAGAAGTAACGGGCGGAAACCCTCCTTTTTACGCAGCAGTCCAGACATAGACATCAAACGGCGATACATATTCAGTTGCCAGTTACTTTGGCATTAGGGCAGGGATATCTAGATATTTTCCAAGGTTTGACATAATGAATTGTGCTACTTTTAAAGCAAGCAGCGATGTTTTCAAATCTGTAATCAAAAAGCTCCTCAAAAACGCTATCGAAGCAGTTCCTGCCGTTGCTACGTTAGTTTAAACGGTAACAACGGACTATTTTCTTAGCGGATGCATGTCAATTTAAATCAATATACTATTTTTTAAATCAATAAAATAATTTTCTAAATCCATAAAAGCATTTCAATTAATATTTGGAGTCATAACGTTACTTTGTTGAGAATGTGGCCATGTAATAAGCGGGATAATGTGCAGCGACTTGGTCATTATGGGAAAAGAACACCTTCATGCCAATCTAGATCCCTCCGCTTCGCGTCGGGCTCCTGATCAGACTGTCGGTGTTCTTTTCCCCATAATGACCGCGTCACTGCACATTATCCCTTACTTAAGAACCATTTATAAACCAGTTCTAACATAGTTTTCATACATCAACACAGGCTCACTATTTGGCAAGGCGACTAAGCCTTATATTGGCTACTTAGCGAGAATCAACTCAGTGAGCAACAGATACCAAGGATGCTGGCTGATGAAGAAGATGAAGTAAGCTAAGTAATATCAGGCTTAACAGTACAGATAAATGTGGGCTCACTATTTGGCAAGCAACCGGTCACAGTTGCCCTGTTTATCTCATGTCTTATAAAAGCTTATTAGTGATTTATAAAGTGTTCACAACCTAATTAATAGATGAATTACAAACTATTCGTAAACCCTTTATAAGGGTAGTCTTATAAAGTGGTACCAAAAAAACTGTGTAAATGTGTAAATCATCTGAAAGAACAGTGCCCTCAGAAATCGGTACAAAATGTTTGGTTATCTGTACCCTTGCATTTGTGCATTTGTACTAAGTGGAAATATTTGTTTTTTCTTGAATTTCTCTTCATAAAGTTAACCTTAGTTGGGTAATGTAAAGGTTATATGATATTTATATATATTTTCCTATAAACCTTGCTTTCACAACTTTCGAGTTATTTCAGTCTGCGCCAGGCCACGTTTCCACTTCACAATAAAAACACTGCATTACTGCCTCCCACAGAGTATGTGGTTAAGATGTAACTCTTAGCTAACAACTAGTAAAAAAAATAAAGTACCTATCCCCAGGTAGAAGAACTAACCAAGAGATGTTAAATGTAGGAGCTGTACCCGGCCAAAGAGCCCTGTTTACGTAGGAGGCAAACAAGAAGAGCGATTAAAAGGTTTCTTTCTACGAAACTAGATCAGTAAGTAACAAAACCTGCTTTGCTTCTTGCTTTGGACAGTGGCTAGGCTGCTAGCGGTAGCCATGTTGCTAACAGTGTTGTAGATTGATCTCCTTTTTTATACAGAAATTGGGGAACAGATAAGATGTTGCACAGTTTATTTATACAATAAGAGGTCCGACATTCCTACCCCTTGGAAATTGTAAGCGGAGAATGTGATCCATTTCAGATTCATATCAGTTTTGCGCATGATAGTTCAACCCAGTCTCATGGCATTTCGTGTTCACCAACACGATTTTTTTATCTATTGATTCGTGTTCACCAACACGATTTGCCCTTTTTTTTCGTGTTGCACAGCACGATTTTAAAAGCATGTATTTCTACTGGTAATGTATTTCTACTGCCTGCAGCACGTCTTTTGCTCCGGTCGGGTCGTGGAAGACCGGAAGCTGTGTGGTTCATAAAAACATGTTCTTACTCAATATCAAGCCACAGTTATTGCTTTTATTTTAAATCGTATAATTTCGGACTTTTGTTGCCGTCTGTGAGGAAAATAAATGCTGCTAAGAGCCTCAGAATACTGAAATCTGTATTTTTTCAATCTTTTTTTCTTTCTAATTTGTTATTCTTTTCAAAATAACACACTGTTATTTACTCACCAATAACACACATTTATCTTTGCTTTTATTTATTGGTTTAATTCCATAATCTCGGGCTTTTTTGGCGTCCGTCAGGAACTGAATTTCAAAATAAATATAACCGGAAACAGACGTAGGCATTTCGAGCGATTACCCAAGATCCTCAGCTATGGTTTTAAGCTCGCTGATTGGATGTTTTAGCCGCAATGCATGGTGGGATTTGTTGTTTATATGATATGAAATCCGGAAAACATTTTAAAAGAATAAAATAATACTTAATTCCGAGTGTTCTTGCTTTTCTCTTTGAAAGTCATCACATAACAACATTGTAATACACGGTTCGGCTGCATTACATATTACAGATCTGCCATAGTTCTTTATTTATAGAGCCCTGATGAGAAGACCTTTGGAAAAACTGAAGAAATGCCGCCGAAACTGAATACTTGACGTGGATCATAAATATATCAACAATTAAACAACATCTTCAATTTCTCTTCACACAATACGTCTCCTTGCAGTATCAACACTAATTCGGCTGACTTTTACATTTGATCTAATTCATAGATAGGTTATATTTACACCATAACGCTGCACAGCTGATATAAAAGGACTGTAGTTTTTAAAGATATTACTAATTTTCTTTGACTGTAAGAATGTAAATACTGAGTCTGAAATAGTATAGCAATATGCTGTAAAATTATGTGAAAGCATGCATAAAACTACACATCTTCAGATGTTGTACATACATAAGTGTCCTACACTAATAATACAAAGTTATTATGGCTGTGTGTACCTTGTGTGCACCTCCTAGTGGTTAAAGCAGGTTATTGAATTATTGTTTTTGTGTTATATTTGATTAAAAAATATTAAGAGTACATATTTTCATAGGGGGAAAGTATAAATATAAAAATATAGAATATAAAAAATCAAGAAGATACTATAAGTGATCTCTACAATAAAACAGTTTAGTGCAGGATGTACAAAGATATTAATAGGAGGAGGTGCAAAACAGAACAACGAATTAACCTTTATTTAAACATTAAATAACAGATTAAGGTCTTCTTTTAAATAAGAAAAAAACTTTGGGGGTATCTATCTACAGATAAATATTAAGCCTGACAAAGTACTTAACGTCTAATACAGGGGTACTCAAATACAAATCTTAAAGGTCCAAAATAAATGTTTCAATAAGACAAAGGTCCATTTATTACGGTCATTCAAACTTTTAAACAATTGCAACAAGATTCTTAACACGAGGTTGCAAAAACAAAAATAATCTGTATATGCAGCAGTTTTCATTGTTATTGTGTCTGTGCTTGACCCCTCAGAGTCGCAGTGTAAGAGCTGCACAGTTATGAATAAAGGCAGCTGCACCCTCTTTCATTCAGCATTCCCATTATTGCTTTATAAATGTATTCCCCCTTGTGTGTCCACTGAGGATCGTCAGGCCCAACACATCTTCAACAAACTCCCCCTTTGCCTCATCATAACAACTCACAAACACCAGCAACTGAGCATTGTCAGTGGTGTCAGTGGACTCACCCACAGCTAAGGAAATGCACTGTGCATTTGTTATTCCATCACAAAGCTGATGAATCAAATCACCAGCCTGTATGTATGTTCTTCTGGTTGCTGTGGATTCTGAGAGGGGATTTGCTTGATTTGACCTGTTATTTCCTCTTTTTGTTTGCCTTCAACATGGTCTCCATCACTTCAGTCATGCAGTATTTTATACTTCAGTTATTATCCAGTGGGATGTCCTTACCTACTGGCCTAGTTCAATCAAAGTGGTTACTTTTTTTTGGCTGGGCAGTGTAGTTTTACACACCGTCTTATTTGACTTTCTCAGGACTTAAAACAGTTTTTTGGGGGCAGACCCCCTCAAAGAAAAAAATATATTTACACACGTAAGGTCATCATCTTAATAGTTGTGTATGCTCATCCGTGAGCAGAGCATCAAGTTGACATGTCTATTACAGCTGAATGCGGCGATTACCATTTTGTTCAGCAAAACGCCTCACAAACGTATTAAGATCAACAGCTTCAGTGCGTTTTGATTCAATGCTGAGTACAGCCAAACTGACAGTCTCTTCTCTGTCAGTGTAGACCGCAAATACCTCATTCCTTCAGTGCTTGGGTCCGAATGCTTCTCGTTTTGCGCCGTCCAGTTCAAAATGAAATCGCCGCCAATCGTATGTCCACGCTCGCACCAGGACCGGGGGAGGGGTTACATGACGTGCATCTTGTGCTGCATTCACTTGCACTCGGACATTAGAGACTTTCTCTCATAAATGTCCGATGAGCCACAACTTTTCTTTCAAAACAAAGCTGCCAACTGGGGTGGCAGCTGAGGTGGCAGGGCCTATTTTTAGGGTGGCAGTTGCCACCCCGGTAGGTGAAACTAGGCTACTAGCTACAATACAGATGGAACTAGATGAGCTGTTAACTCTCGCTCTGAATTTTTTTTTTTTAATTCTCGCTCTGACTTAGACAGGTTGAAAGAGACACACACATTTTTCCCACCCGCATTCCGCGAAGACCCGCCCTACTGTGCCTCTGATTCGCAGATTGTTTGGGGGGAAAAAACGCTGACTGGATGCTGAATGTGATTGGACCAAAGCGTTGACACACACAGGTGGAACACAGTGGAACAGTCAGACATGCAGAGCGCTGTTTGCAGTGGACATAGCGGAGAATTTTGACTCGTTGCGAATGCGTTGTGGCGATGTCTCACATATAATACAGAGAGATAATACATATGAAAAGTATAATTTGCTCAGAGTCCGGAGACAGTGGTGGTTCGGTCCGGATCCGGACCGGAGTCCGTAGTTTGAGGATGCCTGGTCTAATATATTGCTTTCCTGCAATGTTAACTATGTTGAAGCACTTATTTTAACTGATATTATACATATGAATTATACTCTTATGTATGTAGATAGAATAAGAAATGTGCAGAATATGACAGTTTAATGGTGGAGGTACACACATATTGATAGATGTCTTGTAATGCACTGTTGAGGAACCTGTGACCCAAGTTTTTCATTCATTGCATAACTACACCGTAGTTGTGTATATGATATGTCAATAAACCTTTGAAAATCTTGAAAGGGATGTGCAAAATAGCCATAGTATACAGTCTTTAATTAACTATTGGTAGAGAATAACGAGTAATGAATATACTTTATTACTCGTTTCCATTCATGTCAATTGCAGATACATGTTTATTCTTCTCAAGCACCAACTATAAAATATCTCTCCTGATTGTTGGCACTTGACAATCACCTTACCTGAATTTTACTCAGGTGTAACTAAAGTCTGATTTAAGGGTTGTTTATATTTCACATAATTAATCAGAATCTGCAAAGTAACTCAAATAAATGCAGTGGAGTAAAAATACCAGGTTAACCTCTGAATTGTAGTGGAGTAGAATTACAAAGTAACAATGAGCTGCATTATGGACACAAGCGATTTTCACCCATTTATTAATTATATGTTTTACATTTGATAATTAATAATTTAATACTGGCAACTTCTAATTGTTGGAAAAACGAAAACGTTCAGTAGAGACGTCCCATAGAACATTTTGCGAAACACAATAGCCAGCATGTGTAGTTCTGGGGGGGTGTTCGATTCCAGTTTTGGATAGTCTGGCGTGGTTTCGTTCCATTTCACACAGCTGTTTGACGCTCTGCGTAACCTTACGGGGACTGTAGTCCTAAACGATAGCTGGGGATTATGGGTAGTGTCTTCGGCCATCCTAAACTCAGAAATGTTGACAATCGCAATGATGCTCGAAATGTCCCTTATAGGCAGGGCTGCACATAACTGGTGCGCATGCGCACCTCCGCCAAAAAAAGAGCACCGGGTCATTTGAAAAAAGGCGCATTTGCATACCAACATTGAGAGAGGGAGAAGAGAGAGAAGAGAGAAGAGAAAAGAGAGAAGAGAGGAGAGAGAGAAAGACATTTGCGAGTTGCATATTAACTCAGGGCCGGCCCGTAGCACTGGCGTTATAGACAACACACTCTCACTCCCTAAGCGTCCAGGAGCGACGTTTGGTCAGTGTCCGTGGCGTCCAGTTGTGACGCTCCTAGGCTCCTTCAGCGTCATAAAGGGACGCAAATAGCTTTCAACTGATTGCAATGTATTCCCATCTGCGGCGGGATTTGACGCTCATGGAAGCACGGCATTCGTTTGTGTCGGCTGCCCTTAAAGGCAATGTGAGCGTCCATTCCCATTGGATAACGGAGAATTGTACACCCGGAAGTAAGTATTCCTCTTACTGTCGATTGATTTTACAGTGATATCTGCACTACTCATCGACTAAAAAACACCAGATTATCCTTGTTAATTACACAACATTGATTGGTTTAAATTGTGTGCAATGCTTTTGTATTTTTCCCCTTCGATTCGGAGAAACAAATGTTTTTTCGGAGTAAAGGATTGCAGAAGACACTACACTACCCAGAATCCCCAGCTATCGTTTGGACTACACCATGTGCTCTGTTTGACAAACCCTGTGATAGTCCTCAAGCTCTGTGATTCGAGAGTGTGCTCCGAGGGTTACGCTGATTCTCGAACAGCACTTGAAATGGGATGGAACCACGGCAGACTGTCCAAAACTGGATTTGAACGGGTCCACCGCGTCCCCCCCTCCCCCACCCCGTCCCCAGAACTACACATGCTGGCTATTCTGTTTCGCAACATGTTCTCTATCTATGGCACGTCTCTACTGGGAGTTGTAGTTTTAAAAGACGTTTTCGTATTTCCCATAATAAGAAGTTGCCAGTATTAAACTGTGTACATCCCTGGAGGTTTAGGGGATAGGAAACACTCAAATTTAAAACATATAATTAATAAATGGTTGAAAATTGCTTGTGCCCATAATGGGCAGCATTAATATATATACACACATGCCAGCTAAGGTCAGAAGAGCTTTATTTAACAGCTGGTCTTATGTTTGTGACCCTTGTTGTTAATTGATAACATTACATTACATTAATTGATAAGCCTGAAACATGCACTTGTCAAGGTTCAGAGGCAAATTTTGCAAATATGGCAGTATAGCCATCGATCAGCTTAAGATAAGATATACTTTATTGATCCCAAGTTGGAACATTTGCGTTACATCAGCATGTGTAACAGTTGTAAATATGCAGTGGTGTTTATTTGTAAATCATTTAGTATAATCACACAAATTCTGTGTTTTATATTTAACAATTCTGTGTTCTTTATTTATTGATTGTTCAATACCTGACAAGGCCGGAGATGAAATATCTACATACATCTTATAAGAGTATAATACATGATGTATAATATCAGTTAAAATAAGTGCTTCAACATAGTTAACATTGCTGGAGGTATGCACAAATATTGATAGATGTCTTGTAATGCACTATTGAGGAACCTGCGACCCAAGTTTTTCATTCAATGCAGAACTACACCATAGTTGTGTAGGCCTATATGATATGTCAATAAACCTTAGAAAATCTTGAAATCTTGAAAGGGATGTGCAAAATAGTCATTATATACAGTCTTTAATTAACTATTAGTAGAGAATAACGAGTAATGAATATACTTTATAAGGATCCTATTAATATCTAATAATAAAAATAATGAAATTCAATAACATGCTTTAACCACTAGGTGTCCCTTTATATCAGCTGTGCACCTTTATGGTGTAAATACAGCCTATCTACCAATTGGATCAAATATAAAAGTCAGCCGAATTAGTGTTGATACTCCAAGGAGACGTATTGTGTGAAAAGAAATGTAAGATGTTGTTTAACTGCTGATATATTTATGATCCACGTCACGTTTTCAGTTCCTCATGTTTGTCTAGAAGTCTTCTCATCAGGGCTCTATAAATAGAGAACTACGGCAGATATGTAATATTTAATGCAGCCGAACCGTGTATTACAATGCCATTATGTGATGACTTTCAAAGAGAAAAGCAAGCACACTCGGAATAAAGTATTATTTTTTTATTTTTTTTAAATGTTTTCGGTCTGTTTCCGGTATTTGTTAATGACGATGTGCTGTGAGATGTGAGACTGGAATTGCACAGGAGAAAATAACGTATAGGCTATCTTTAGATGCGGATTTTGTTAAACTAATATGTTTGCGCTGTGGACCAACACTATACATTGACGGGGAAGGGGGTAGCAATAAAGATAACACCATTAAACAGTTACACAACATAACAGAAATAATATCGATAGCAGCGTCCCTAGCAACCACCATGGTAACAATGAAAACGTCGCGATTTCCTGAAGTAATCTTCGTAATAACTAGCAAACTAAAGATCATGTACATCCACTGCACACATAATCTGAAATAACAACTCATATTTCTCGCATCAAATGACATCAAAACGCATTTTAATGGCCAAACTAACTTTAAAATAGGCATTTTCCACCGAGAATAAAACGAAGTTCGGCCATGTTTTCTTTTTCTGCAGGGAGAAATGTGAAGATCACGTGACATAGACGCCAGCCATTGGAATGAATGGTGAAAAAATACGGGTTTTGTCAAACAGAGCTCATGGTGTAGTCCAAACGATAGCTGGGGATTCTGGGTAGTGTAGTGTCTTCTGCCATCCTTTACTCCGAAAAAATATTTGTTTCTCCGAATCGAAGGGGAAAAATACAAAAGCATTGCACACAATTTAAACCAATCAATGTTGTGTAATTAACAAGGATAATCTGGTGTTTTTTAGTCGATGAGTAGTGCAGATATCACTGTAAAATCAATCGACAGTAAGAGGAATACTTACTTCCGGGTGTACAATTCTCCGTTATCCAATGGGAATGGACGCTCACATTGCCTTTAAGGGCAGCCGACACAAACGAATGCCGTGCTTCCATGAGCGTCAAATCCCGCCGCAGATGGGAATACATTGCAATCAGTTGAAAGCTATTTGCGTCCCTTTATGACGCTGAAGGAGCCTAGGAGCGTCACAACTGGACGCCACGGACACTGACCAAACGTCGCTCCTGGACGCTTAGGGAGTGAGAGTGTGTTGTTATAGATGTTCGCCTAGGGCGCCAGATCTGTGGAAGCGCTGCGCTGACAGTTCTGGAAGGGAAAAAAACATTTTTGACCGTTGGGGCTCATCCTAATTTTCGGTCTTGATTTAACAACATTCATAATTAAGTAAATGTAACACCCTTTTCACCCCGGTTACACGTTTCATTTGCCCTGTACAATGGGCGCTGTAAGTGATGAAAATGGGGGATGTTGGCTTATCTGGCACCCACAGCTCACAGCCAAAATGCGAGGGAGAGAGGGAGGGTGCACCGGTTCCGGCGCAGTTGTTATTAGAATCTGGTGCTAGCTGCTCTAACGGATATAAGAAGAAGATGTTTCTACAATGATGTGGAGGGAGAGTCCTCTCCAGTCAGACTGAGAGGCTGATAACTACAGCTCAGTGAGGTAAAGGACTCTGAGTGTTTAGATCAGTGACGTGCGGTGAGGTTCATGGCTGGTGAGGCACTGACTCTTTCAGAGTCAGATTTACAAATATTATATTCTGACTTTAATCGAAATATTCTGTTATTTTCAAAAGCTTTTTTGGTCTGATGTTTCGATTCATTTTAAACAGACCGTTCAACAAAAGGATACCCACAATCTAAATATTGGATTGTTCTTTCTAAGTAAGAACCAATTTTCATTACCAATGTGGTCTTACCTTGACTTGAAGATGAAGTCCATGCTATCCTTCTGGACAACAATCTCTATTACTTTTTTGTAAAAGTCCTCCTTATCTTCCTCTAGTTTAAAAAGTCTAGTTTGTTGTTCGCGTCTATACCGTCTCTGCGTAGAATAACAGTAGCAACAAGGACCTGTGGGCTCACGTGCGCCCCCTTCAGTGCGGCAGAGGTTACGGCTGCCTCCCCTGGTGCTTTTTTCATTGCCGTTGTACGGCGAGCCTAAATATCATATATACGTTAAATAAGTTATTTAGAGACTATGGATGGCGAGGATAAATGTAATAAAGGGATCTACAAACATTACATTGGTGACCTACAGTGAGATGATAACAGGCATGCGCTTAGTGCCCGCTTTCCAGCCAGTTTCTGTGAGGTGACGCATTTTGAGGTGAGGCAGAGCTCATCTGTGCCTCAGCTCACCACACAGTACTGGCTTGAGCGCGCTCACAAAATAAGTGCCCGCGCTAAATTAGTGCCCGCGCTCCAGCCAGTTACTGTGGGCTTACGTGAGGCAGAGCTCGTCCCTGCCTCACTCCTCATCGCTCCCATGTAGTTGTAGCGGAGCTCGGCAAATTTGCTGATTTTGACTATAAAAAGCGATTGGAATCAAACAGAAATCACACTTACAACACAGATCAGTGGAGACATTTTATTATTATTACTATTTAGTTTTTCTTTAGTTGTTTTTCCGTTACATTGTAGTATGGCCAGTCTATGAGTATGACAGGTGAGGCTCTGCCTCCCCTGCCTCCCCTGACTGCACGTCGCTGGTTTAGATAGTTCACTTTAGTCTAAGTTATCTCAGTGGGTCTCAAACGTTTTGATCACAATTTATGTAAACACATATTTCCAAGGCACTCCTTTATAATTATTGGGATAAACAGGTTTGAAATCATTCCAATGCATACTATAGGACAGTAACCAAAAATATCCTTTAAAACTGGAGAGATAAAAAAAAAATGCATAAATAAATAAATGTTAAGGTAAAATAAGATATGAACAACAAAAATATAATAAGTTACATTCATTTGTTATTGGCTATGGTAGGTTATTGGTTATGTTCACATACTTATTTGATTACATCCACTTGTCTAAGATGACAACAGAGGCTTTCGACCCAAACCCAGCTGTTGACTTGTGGATGCAAGCAGCTAATCGCAGACTCAACCAGAGAGAAAGTAGTAGGCCTACATCATCAGCTACCATGTCTGACAGAGAGGAAGACAGTGAGGAGAACAGTCAGGAGGGTAGTGATGACAGTTTGTAGGATTACTGGTCATGCTAATGTTGTCTTGTGTTCACTTCTGCATGTGTGTTCTGTGTTCACCTCTGCATGTGTGTTCAGCGCGTGTGTCTGGCAAATAAAGACCCCCTCAAAAGTTACGGTTTATTTCATTTTAAGGATGAGCACCAAGCAACATCTCAAGGTGCTCCTTTGAGAACCAGGGCAAAAAAGTTATGTGCACCCCTGCTTATAGGCCTACGTCTGTTTCCGGTTATTTTTATTTTGAAATTCAGTTCCTGACAGACACCAAAAAAGCCAGAGATTATGGAATTAAACCAATAAATAAAAGCAAGGATAAATGTGTGTTATTGGTGAGTAAATAACAGTGTGTTTTTTTGAAAAGAATAACAAATTAGAAGGAAAAACATATTTTAAAAAAATAAATGTTTTTTTTATACAGATTTCAGTATTCTGAGGCTCTGAGCCCCATTTATTTTCCTCACAGACGGCAACAAAAGTCCGAAATTATACGATTTCAAATAAAAGCAATAATTGTGGCTTGATATTGAGTAAGAACATGTTTTTATGAACCACACAGCTTCCGGTCTTCCACGACCCGACCGGAGAAAAAGACGTGCTGCAGCCTGCAGGCACGAAACACATTACCAGTAGAAATACATTGCTTTTAAAATCGTGCTGTGCAACACGAAAAAAAGGGGCAAATCGTGTTGGTGAACACGAATCAATAGATTAAAAATCGTATTGGTGAACACGAAATGCCGTGAGACTGGGTTGGATAGTTCCACCAACTTATGTTAGCCAATTTAAAAGTTAAATGTTTACTACTGATGGAATATTGTAGTAGTGGTACTTCTATGTTGATAGAGGATGTTTCGTCCTATTTTCCAGCACACTAACCCTTATTATTAACCTGTTAAGCCCCACGGGCCAGAGATAGGGCAAATCCACCCAAATGACCCCAGAAGTGGGTTTTTTGTTAGTAAACCTCTCTAAAATGATCAAATGTCACTTGTTTTGCATCAATGTTGATACAGGGTACTTATTGTATGTTATAGTTTGGATTCCTAAAGCTTTTAGTCTACTATCCCATCATCCAAGGGTGGTTTTCACTATAAGTAATGTTTTTTTTGGACGGACACTATAATTTACATTTTTTTACTATGTTCAATCTGAATTTACTTTAAAATAACAAAAATCTATATTGATTCTGACTTTTCTACATCCAACTCCCAGGTTTATCATTGCTTTGAGAACAAAGATTATTAATGTACCCCTTTTAGAAGTGAAGATATAGTCATTTGTTCTGGGAATGTCATTTTCGAGCCTGAGACCTGAAAAACAGGCTTGGGGCCTAACAGGTTAAACAAAACAATGGAACATATAAATGAAGAAGTATGTAAACTAATGAATAAATAAATCCAACAGCATCGCGATGGTGTGCCAAAAATGTAGAGACTCCTAAAGAAAGAAACATGTTTTAATCATATGAAAATAATATGGTCACTATACATATTAACTTACAACAGTGCCTTATTGGACTCATTAAAAACTCAGTTTAGAAATATTATAGTTATAGGCTATAACAGAAGAAAAAATGCTAAAGTACAGTAAGTCATTGTTATCATTATGGAGTGTCAAAAATACATAAAAGATGAAAAGACAAGTGTACAGTTTTTGTTTCTACCGTGTGACCCAGGGCTCGGTTCGATGGCAAAAACATCAGAACTCTCATTGGTAATGCTTTCAAGGACACTGTGACACTCTCCAAGATTTTTCTGCTGTCACAAGCGACGCGTCCATGAGTGATGTTGTCACAAAATCAAAGACAGACAATAAGCAAACAGGAAGATATCAAAAGTATTTGATCGTTTATTGTAGTTTGAAGGTTGCTGTTTGGCAGCTGGCTCTCAAATCTGTCCTTGAAGGCACTGACAAGAAATATGTTTGAAGAGTACCAGTCTGAAATAGCCTTACACAGTATTACAAAGAAAATCAAAGTATGAAATAATAATTGTATCCGACCTTAATTTAACCAGTCCTCTTAAGACATAATATCCTTTTCTCAATAGAGACTATATTGGCAACATAAAGCTGGTAACACATAGTCACCTGACAAGACAATGGGCCATTTTCCAAACCAAATATAGAACAGCAAATAAGGACTTACATACTGTTCTTTTAAAAACAATAAGTGATTAGATATTTGAATGTGTTGTTGTATTGCGTGATACAAATGCAGCATTTCAAAATGAAGTTTATCTTTTGTATTATTCCCGGGGTGCATAAAATAAAAAGGCAGTTTTGCTTCAAACACACTCTGAGGAAATTGAAGATTAATTCTCATGATGATCTGGTATGACAGCTTTTAAAAACATGCATGGTTAATTTGGAAACTGTTATTGATAACCTATTGATATGTCAGTTGACATGAACAATTATTTGATGGAAAATCACTTGTGAAACATGTGAACCTATAAAACATATTTCATACTAATCCTTTATCAGAAAGCTATCAATTCTTTCAGCACATACAGTAGTCATAGGTGCAGGCTAAGAAGCTAACTTTGGAGCTGAAAAATGACAAACTGCAGTTCCTCTAATGACCTAAAGCTGGCTTGTAGTGTATGTTGGTCTCTGAAGCTAATTATCCTGTTCATAACAACTTTACGGGGGCAAATCTGATTATAAATGATCCATTTTATTCATATTAAGGCTTAAACCCTGCATAGTTAGGGACGTGGTCATGTTGACTGACAGGTTGAGTCGTAACAGGTGACTTGTAGCTGGCTGACTGCTGTTTGGAGTAACATACACCCACCTCAGCTCCACACACGATTCACTCCATTTCCCTTTTTTCGGATACGTCGGTGTCTCTGCAGGATCCGTACCGGAAATCCGATTTGTTGTGCAAATATGGAGCTAATTTCAGCATCCATTAACAAAGAAAAGCTGGAAAAATGCTTGCATTGCTTAAATATGGTCATTGTGAAGTGATTCAACTATGCAAAATGAAATATATATTAATGTATACTTTTGAACGTAAGATCCTTTCTTGAATTTAAGTGAACCACTTGATTTTGGTAGTGTTGTCAAATTCACACTAAACATCATTTATCAATATTTATTTCTATGGATACGTTTCACTTATCAAGATAAAGGGATTCCAATGCAAGCTTCAATTTTTTTTAATTTTATTTATTTATTCTGTTATTCTTTCTTTGTTCATTCTTTAATGGCCCTCAGTTCGATGTTTTTCTAAATTAATTTTTAATTTTAGTTTTGATATGTTTATCCCTGTTTTACGTATGCACCTGTTCCTATTAGATTTGTTCTTAATTTCTGACAGCTGTTCTTTTGTACATACAATATAAACAATAATATATATGTGTATGGGATGGGATTTTTTGGATGCTGTTGTTATAACTGTTGTTCAATAAAAACATTTTTAAAATGTAGACACTTTTTCAACAGTGCTGTAAAACCATAGCGGTGACAGACAGTCGCTCATGTGCACTGAGCAGAACAGATTTGAGTTTCTGGTACGGATCGGTCGGTGACAGTCAGGAGTTAGGCGGAGTCAGCACTTCCAAGATAGAGACAGTTAGACCCCCCCACTTTGAGCTTCATGTCTATGAGACTACATACATGTATACAATTTCAGATTTTTAAAACTGACAAAAACCAATTAGGTGGGTTGAACACATTCACAAAATGCCCTGCGACTGCTTACCTAGCGATTCCAGATTTACATTTGGCTTAACTTATTGATGTATTTCTACTTAATGACCTACTATGTCATCCTTCCTTTGGAAACATGTAATTCTTGACAAATCACCACATTGGTTCGTCACAACACTTGCAAGAGAGGCAGAAATGAATATCCGAAAACAATAAAAGCAGAGGAGTTTAGTGGGGCGGCTGGAAGACACAGGCCTAATCTGCATGATCATCACTATGGCACACGCTGGTGATCAAATACGGAGGGGGCTAAATAATAGATCACAATGGGGCTGTCACTGCCTTTTGTTTTGATGTGTGCACTGTGATGAGGCAGGGAATGTGCCTCGCAGTTTAACTTACAGACTGCTGCTCATCTACAGTAGAGCGGCACTTCTGCCCTGTCACCTCCCGCACATGACTCGATTTGGGAAGAGAAGGAGCGGGATAAGAGAGAGCTGTCACGCCGAGAGACGATTTGATCGCTACTAAAATTAGAAAGGAAAAAACATTTTCTGGAGAGAGACTGAATGAAAGTGAACACACTAAAGGCAAAGGTGGTTTCACCCCACTGCAACTGGTAAGATGACTTTGAAACATTTGAAAAACAGTGACTGTGATGTACGCGGAAATGAAAGAGACAAAAATACAGGAGGGAGCAAACGGGCGCTGATTACAATGTTGAGGAAGAAAGCGAGGAGAAGGGGAGGGGAGGAAACAAACTCCAGTCATCATCGCTAATCGTGTTATCGCACTTTGATGTGTCAGTGGTGTACACAATGTATTTCTATCATTTATGACTTTAAGTGGCATGATGGCAGAGGATTACATTTGTCATTGGGGTGGGGGCTTTGAAAGAGATATGCTAATTTAGCCAAGGAGCAAAAGAACAACATCAAATATGTACCAGTGAACAGCCAAGGGACTTTCAAATCTTAATATCCTTCAGAAGTGCTTTATCTTTGGACCACAACCTGCATTTACAGCACAAACAGGAAAAGAGCCTGCTGGTCCATGAGTTTAATTCCAGATCAGGCTCAATAAAGGTTATCAGCTGGACCGCTAATAAAACAAAGGCGAGTGCACATATGCAAACGTTGTTAGCATGTTTCGCACCGCCCCTTTCTCTTCTCCTTTCCCTCTCTCCTTCTTTCATGGTAGACGTTTGATTTTGTGTTTTCTTTTGCCAGCATTTTAAGTTGTGCATCAAAGTGACTGGAAACAATACCGACCCGCCTGACTCTGACTCTCTTCTCGCTCTCCCGCAGTCAGCGTTTGGATTCATAGCAGGGTGGTGCTTGTTTGATAGCTTGATAGTCATTTGTTTTGATCTGCGTCTCCTTTGTCTCTGTTTGGGTCTGAAACAATAAGAGATTAGAACCCTAGACTGAGGGTGCGAGCGAGAAAAAGAACAAATGCTTTCTTTTATGTTTTCCTTTCAAGTTTGCTTCTTTTTTGCCTCAAATCATGCAGTCTTTTTTTCACCTCCGAGTGACTTGCCGTGCTCTTAAAACCGCTCCAAAAGCCTCTCTCTCAGGGTTGTTATGAGCTGGAGCAATAATGATTTGGAGCTGTTGCATTCACAAAAAGGTTGCATCGCGAACTTTCTAGTGCATACTGACAACAGACGAAATGTTTCCTGTGGTTCTGTGACGGTATCCCAATTACGACACCATGAACACAGGGAGAAGAAATGCGCCATGTGAGCATCACAGCGAGCAGAGTGGTAATCGAACAGGGACCATATTAAAGATCTTTTTCTCCTTCTTCACCATCAAACATCAAGGCAAGAGACAAAGAAGAACAGGAAGCGAAAAAAAGTGCAGTCTACCAGTAGAGGCCTTGACTGAAGATGAAAGCTTTCTAGGAATCAAAGAAGCTCCATCACTCATTATACCTTGGTGGGATGCCTCAATCCCCATTCGCCACAGTCACAGCGCAGGGTGCCACACTGGAGGAGGACAGAGGATTCAAAGTGAAGGTCAAAACTTAAATCCACCCTTTTTTGGAATGACAGTAGTCAAACACAAAGCCCGGAAATCTCAAATATCCTATATTTCCAGGTTAAAATCATTCCTGCTCCACTGGAATACGTTACGATAATACTTTATCAGATCGAGTCCGAAATGTTTTGTGCATCACAGCAGCTCCATTTGCAACATCAACAAGGACAGATATTTAAGACAAGATACAAGGGGACAAACACAAAACATCACGATCACTGAAGACAACATGCTCGAGACCCTCTAACCAGAGGCTTCATTTATACTGGGGACGCTGGGGACATGTCCCCACCTTTTGGAAATGGCCAACTTTGTCCCCACCACTTACAATACAAACAATTTTTCAGTCCTACTTACCTTCAATGTGATGTTAACAATTCATATTCGCTATTCAGGACATGGTTGGGTCGGAGACGAACCAATGTTGTTGGCTAACCTCAATATGCTATTATGGTAGGATATATTATCTAGTTCAGAATAATATATATGATATGTTTCATAATGATTGATCATGAAAGTGTTCTCAAAGCTGGTAAAGGTGCAGCTAGTTTGAATGACTTTGTATACTGCAGGGTAGCTTGTGGATTTACTCCAGGTGGAACTAAAGTCTGATTTAACACTTGATTAGATTTCACATCATTCATCCACATCTGTGAAGTAACTAAAGGTATTAAATAAATGTAGTGGAGTCAAAGTACAGGATTTTCCTCTGATTTGTAGTGGAGTAGAAGTAGAAGTAGTATCAAATGGAAATACTCAAGTAAAGTACAGGTCCCCAAAATTGTACTTAAGTACGTTACTTGAGTAAATGTACTTTGCTTCCCACCTGCGGGACTCCTGAAGAGGCACCTTCCCGTCATATGAAAGAATTCAGACACAGATACGCGTGTCTCTCTCAGAAAGCGGAGATAAGGCTGCAGTGAAAGCAGGTTGTCTGGGAGGCCGGCCATTTTAATAAACAGGACACACAATCTGATAAGAATGTGACTCCACATTGACACACTTTATCTCTCCGGCAATGAGAGGCTGGTCCCGGGCAGTCACCTACCCTGCCTCATTTCCTCCCATCATGCCTTCTCCACCCCCCCCCCTGTCCCCTCCCATCCCTCAGTTGTTTCGTTTTATCTCTGTGAAAAATAATGAAAGCAAGCACTTGCAACTGCGTCTCCATTGATGTTCGAATACACAACCAGCAGATTCAAAAACACATTCTGGGATCAAAGTAAAAAGGGGAGGGTGGGGGGGGGGGGCTTCTTCTTTCCAATGAAATTATAGCAGGGAGTCTGGGGTGCAGAGCTCATTTGCTAAGACTGTGAGGCAAATAGTCGTTAAAGAATGGCCTATAAGTAGGCATTACATGGAAATGCCTGCGATTCCTGTGGATTAGCATAAGAACCTTTTCTTGCCAGGCCAGCTAATAATATTCATTTAAAATAAATACATGGGAAACGAATCTGTTTGAAAAGCGGGGCGATTGCACATATTTACTGAAGGGGCCGTCGAAATGAAAGAATGGAGATTCACGGACTGCTCCGAGGGATGTGGACTTGCGAATCGTCAGTCCTTTGAAGTTCCAGAGACTAGAAAATTAAAGTCTTTACAAAAAATTAGAGGAGGAGAAAGGTTTTATGATTCAGGTTGTGAGGGAACACAGGGCTGAAGATGTCAAGTACTTATAATAATGTTAAATGATTTCATTAATCGTGTTTATCATTATAGTGTCTCAAAGCAGATGGTAGCTTTTTACCTACATCGTTCTATGAGAAACTGAACTGCACCGCCTTGAGTTTTGTCTAACTGATTCAGCATGTAACCCCACAAAATATAAGTTTTATTTTGTTAGCAAAGTCTTAAATCTGTGACAAGAAAAAGCGAGTTCTCAGTAGTCCAAACACATCAGGCCTCTGTTGCTCATAGGTTCTCTGTTCCTTGTAAGATCGTAGGGCAAGCCAATTAAAATGACCCCCCTACCCACCGAAAAACAAACACACTCGCACATACACATTTCCACAGGGCCTTGTTTATATACCCTGTGTCAGCAAATGTGTCAATGTGTGTCCTGTGTGCGCGGGCTTCTAATGATGCTGGCCCGTCACGATGGCCCAGTCAGACTCTGACAGCCAAGCGCTAAAGTGGAGGAACTCCAGCCGTTTCTATAGCTACTGTGGAGTTCAAAGGCGGCCATCTTTTTCTGAGCATAACAAGAGAAGAAAGAGGCCATCACAGAGCAAGAGACCAAAGACGACCTCCGGGGTTACACGTCAAGCCTAGCCCCCTCGACCCGCGGGCCCTGGCAGCCCCCCCACCCCATGGTGTGAAGGCATGGTCCCAGGATCTGTGGCTGAACTGTCAGAAGCCTCAGACGAGGTCAACAGAGCCAGGTAAAGATTCTCCTATCAGTATTATATTAGCCCACTTTCTTAAAGTCAACGCTTTGAGGTGACACCAAAGTCTGTTGCAAGTATCTCTCATCTTATGTCCTTTTTTCTAAAACACTGCAGTGTCGACATTTCAAGCATCTTTCAGCGTTTAATGTTGAGCCTTTGATTTTTTTAAAGACACTAATTTTAACATCTTCAAGGCAGAAGTGAAGTCTCTGCATTTGGGTTCTTTTGTCTGCTGTCTTCTGCCCTTTCTCTCTCTTTATGAAATGAAAAGATCTTAAAAGGAGAGCTTGTTCAAAGGCAAATGTCCATCAAAAGTAATGCAGAATGGGCTTTTTGGTGACATTTTTGCTACTTGGCCATTTTAACATGATGCCTGTCATCCTAGGGCTACTTCTTCTGCTCTCAAAAAGAGATTTTACAAAGCACATAGACAAAGACTGCATTTCAAGAAGCAAACAAACCCAGATTGGGAAACCTTTGATATATTTCCAAACAAAGTTGAACAGCAACCAACACAGACAAAGGCCAAAAATGGTGTTATGAAATTTGGGATATTCAGCATTGAGGCATCCGCCACACATCTGATAGAGAGGTCATCTGAGTATATGTGCTGGGTGAAACTGAAGACATAAGGATTTACACATGGTGGGACAGAGGAGGGAATGTTGAAATAGGTAAAAGCCCATAATACGTTCATAGCGTATCAATCACTGTATCCTAATACAATATGAAAACTGGACACATAAAAGGCTTATATTTATGTAAGAGTCATTGGTCACTATCATTTCTTCTACCCATTGTGAAAAACATTTGAAAATTATTCTTAATGCATCTAAAATAAAAATTGTCTTTATATATTACATGAATCACATTTTAAATATGACATAAAGAACTTACAAAGACAATGATTCACAGATGCACATCTGCATTACGTGGCAAAAGGTTGAGCCAAATGTGCGACAAATTGGAAACAGACAAGAGAAAGTTCAGAGATCACTCATAGCTGACACGAACGCACACTTGTCACTAGCTTGCTACAAACATGTTTACATTGAATAAATACAAATGAAAACCAAACAAGCTGTCCAGCGGTCAAATCTGTGTGAACAGGGCACGGGAAAAAAATGAGCTTAGCTTCCGTTCTGAGGTAGAAAATCCATTCTTCATTATGCAAAAATGCATTCCAAAGTTCAGCCGAGGCTAATATTTGGCTCAATGGGTCAGAGCAAGGTTGTCTTCAAACTCACTTAAACTCTGAATACAAAATGTATCCTCCTCAATCATCTGAATAAACCAGTCCATTGACTGAGGGCAAAACAAAGCATGATGATCCAACAAAATGTTAAACCTAACATACTTCCTTTGTGTAAGTAAGTTAGCTTTAGGAAGCATCAATGCTCCGAACAAGGACTGTGAGTGTTGTATTGAGACATATTTGAAACGATCTCTTTGCTGTTTGCCATCCTCTCTTGGCTAAACCTCAACAACACACTCTGTAACAGGTGTGATGCAGCTTTAATGTTGTTCTGGTCCCTGTTCCATCTTCCCTTCACCTCTCTGCCTCTTTTTCTCACTCTTTTCCAGCCAAGGATACCAGTTTGTATCTATGTATGGAATCATCAAACAAAAGTGAGCTTCACATCACATCAGGTAAAGAAGGCATGCCCGGGCACTTCTAACAGCCTCCCTAAGATGCCTGTTTCAAGTCCTCACAAGAAGGCTGCCTCTCATTGAAGTTCAAATGGATAGCTCTTGGGCACAAGCTTTCCAGGGGGGAGGGAGGGAAGCTTGCTCACCTCTGTACCAAACTCACACATCCTACCAGGAGGGGGGGGGGGGACAAAAAATGCAGCTCATGGGCAAAGCAACTCATTCCTTATTTTCTGTCTCTCAAGAAGCCCATCCCCTTTTATCACCCAACCACCCCCATCCCCTCAAGCCGCTATTGCAATGTCAACAAAATTGGGGCTGGGAATGTGGCCGTCTGATGAGAATCAGCCTGCTCAATGGGATCCTCACATGAAAAGAAAAGCGCCTCAGCACAGTCCGTATCTATCATTATGAGCTCCATCTTTAGAGAAAATGAACTAATCGTCTGGTTATTGGTGCCTCGTTATCCACAGTATGCCGCAGCTGAATGGTATTTTGCCATGAGGACCCAGCATTGAATAAAGACAATTAAACTACAAAGGGCTCGATTACAACTCTGCCACTTTGATGATGGAACAATAATTCCACCAATACCAATCCTTATGAGTTCCTCAGGGTTAGACATTTGGGGGAAAACAGTGTTAAGCTGTATCAAATTAAGTCAGAAGGGGGAAGTTCATTTAATAGCTTGGAACTCCCAATCTCTGACTTAATATCTTTTCCCATGAGCCTTTGCCTGCTGCGCCCCTCCTTCTTCCCTGCTGTGAGGCCTAATTTTCCTGTTTTCACCGAGAAGATTTCACGGTTCACAAGATCAAAAGCTTGCATAAGCTCTGCGTTTGTTTACATCAGCCTACACCCAGGCAGATAAAGTACTGTTGACTATCTTTCCCTTTGGTTTTCCTGGCTTGCACTCCTTGCCATCCCACATGACCTCCCACGTCCACTCACAGCGCATTATCTGCTTATTTTTCCTACTCCAAGGTGGATATAAGGATCATTCCTTTCCCTTACTTGGTCAATATTCATGAAGTGGTTAGAGTTTGCAGCTAGGCTATTGCTAAAACTTGAATCCTTTGAAAACGGGCGTCTCAATCCGTCTCCAATGGTGCATTTTGACACCGCCCAAATGAGGTCCTTTGACGTTTGAAATGTATGACAAGAGGGACAAAAACAACCACCGAATCAACACATGAATAAATAATCTGTTTTGCATTTTCACTGTCCCATTTTGACAAACCGCAGGCCATCCTTCCTGAAAAATGCCTGTGACTCATTTAGTGCTCAACTGTTTTGAATGAACACGTCTCTTTGATGTCGGGCTGAGTTTCGACATGTCTTTATACTTCTATTGTTTTAAAGTTTCCCCTGATTGAAGTGCCTGAAACTATAAAAGTAATATATCATGTGTGCAAATATCTTTCACAAACTGCTCTAAAGGATTGCGATATGTTGTGTGTGTTGAAATATGCGTCTTTTGACTCATTGTCACAGTCATCAGTGGCAAGAAGTCTACAGTGAAGTTAATGTTGAGGTTCTGCAGAGGCCACAAGATTGTGGTTTTTCCTCCAAAATGTGTTTTAATGAAATCCAATCAAAATGTCTGAAGTTGCAGAGAAAATTCAGTTGGGCCACCACAGTTGCTAAATTAGATTGTGCAAACACGACAATTACAGTCATCATGCAGGCCACAGGATTAAATGAAACCTGCGTAAAACAGGCAGAAAAGTCATTCCTTGTGCCGTCCTTATCCTTACGAACAAACCTCCCCTCCACACTACATGTTCATGAGCACTGTGTCAAATACCTTAGAGAAAAATATAAAAAAATATCAAGTTTCATTTCTTCCTTTGGTTATTTAAAAAAGTCTGTATCTTGTTAAGTGTACAAACCACATTTCATTGGCCTTGCTACATTTCATTTTTCCCCAAATATGTTAGTCACTAAATGTTCGCTTTACATTTACTTAACATAATTGAAATGGAATTTTACGTGAATCCTAACACATTTAAACCAAGCAAAGGGAACAATGAATCAAGGAGTATTGTTCAGGTTGAATATTTTTAAACTGTTTGTACTTCATCTGTTCCTCATCAGATACGATCATCTGTAATCATTCAATGTGGTTCTTTCTCCCAGCTAGCATCCCTCTGCTCCTCTTGCTTTGTATTTAGAATTAACAGATGCCAAAAACCAACTATTCTTGCAAAAACTCCAGTCAGTCAGAGGCACATTTCACAAAAGTGATTTGTTTACATTGCTAACGCACAGATGCACATTTTTGGCTCAAGGGTCCAAATTACTCGTCAAGATTCATATTTCTTTCATTATCCTTCCCTTGCTGTTCTACCTTTTGCTAGCACATTGTTGCTGAATCCTGGGCTTTGCGCCAACCAAGACAATTGTGATTGGTCTAAAGAAAAATGAACAACCAAGTTATTATTAATGAGTTATCATGGGTTCTGCCATACCTTCCTCCAGTGCTGGCTGCTAAAACAAAGAGTTGGCATAGGCTTGGCTTTGCAAGGCTTAGGCGGGACAAACCAATCGATATTTATCCAGAACAAAACGGAGAAAACACTTTTTTGCTATGCCGGAGTTCAAGACAGGACACGACACACCCTGTATTAAACCTTTCGAACATGAAAAATAAAACACCTGGAGTAAAATGATTTTGTGTCATTTCCTCAGAAACCAGAACAAATGCATTGTGTTTTGTGCTTTGATGTTTAACAGTCACACAGGGAGACATCAATAAAAGGAAAAGAGATTTTGATTTCAATGCAATAATGAAACACAAGAGAGGTTACACTTTAGGTGTTTTGACCCTGGGTCATTATGTCATTTGTGTGTGGATATGTTTCCCTCCTCCTGTCTGTGTGTGTGTGTGTGTGTGTGTGTGTGTGTGTGTGTGTGTGTGTGTGTGTGTGTGTGTGTGTGTGTGTGTGTGTGTGTGTGTGTGTGTGTGTGTGTGTGTGTGTGTGTGTGTGTGTGTGAGCGAGCAGGTGGTGCCCGTTAGCTGATTGGCTGCCTTCGACATGCTGTTTGGTCCACCTGAAGATACAGGAGCCTTTGAGCTGCAGCCATGCAGTCCCTCTACCCTCTCTCTCATCGACCTCTCCTACTCCCAACTCTGTGTATGTTGTAGTAGATCTGATCTGTTGTTCTGTGTGGCTAAAGTTACCGATTACCGGTCCCTGTTGTACGTTTTTGTATCTTTGTAACGCTAAACTAATGTAATCTGTCTTGAAGACACGCTTTGATTTGCCTATCTTTTGTTTAAATCCCATTTTCTCCTGTTTTTCGTTAGGTTAGGTAAGAAGCCTGTATTTTATTTTACTTATTTTGTTAGGCAAGATATATATATGCAAAGGTTTATTTGTTTATGTGGGTTTGTCTGGCCTCCTTTAAAAAAACAGGTAATATAAATTACCAAACGCATTTTCCTGTGTCATTGACCATTTCTTGGGAGTGGGGAGAGTGCCATTTTGTGCTGCGCCTAGGTTCCCCTAGACCGGTGCGTAACTTGGTTTGGTTAAAGGATGTTGAAACTAAAATCATTAACTGAAGTCCTGCAGATGAAGTAATGAAAGGGAGTGCACACCCAAACAAGTAAATCACACAGCCTTCAAACTGCTGTTGCATCACAACATAACACCTGGCGTTACTGATTGGGGATATTTAACAGCGCAAGAGTATCGAAGGGTGGTTCCTTCCATATAAAACCAGGCCAACAGGTCCAATAAATTCACACAAAACATTTACCTCCCACAATCTGTGGAAATTACAAGGATCTCAGATAATACTTCCCGCAGTGTATGTAAAGTCTGGTCTTGAGCAGATTACAAGCCAAAGGTGCGCAAAGGAGAATGGAATGCCCCCCCCCCCATCTCTCTTTCTCACCCCTAAAAGGCAATTGGACATCCAGCGAGTCATGTTGGTAGGGGCTGGCACACTTCAGAGACAGAAGAGGAAGAGGGGGGAGCAGAGTACCTGGTTCTGGTTCTCATGAAGGCTTTATAATGGAGAGACCAGTGCCAGCAGTTGAGGTGCCCAAGGCATCCGGAGTGAAATAGTTACAGCGGGGGGTGTGCAGCGCTGAGCGTCTGCCAGGGACAGGAACACAGAATGTGAGAGAGGGAGAGTTTGAATTACTTTTCAAAGCTTCTCACTTTATAAAATCCTCAATCCAACTGAGTGAATTTCCTTCTAAAGACCAAAACTACAGCTTTCCTGCTTCAAACGAGCGAACCAACATGTGTACAATGTGTTGTTTATATATGTAAATATTTTATTTGTAAAAACATAAACTACTACCTGAGGAGGAGTCAAATTTGAAGCACGTATTTCCCTCTGCTCATCGCAGGAAACAAACAGTCCGACTCTGACTTTAACTCAACAAACAAGAACCATATGTCTGTCTTTCCTCCCTTCCACCACCCTCTTTTCCATGAGAAACATGTAAATACAAAGACCCAGAAACACATGTGGTTAGTCATAAAGCTGCAAATGTACACCCCCCCTAGTTTTTTCTTCTTCTCTCTGTTCCGCCCCCAGCCTCAACCTCGTCACCCGAGAAACAAACCCGCAAAAGGAGGGAGAGAGGGTGAAGACTGAAGGAACAGGAAAACAACAAAAAACAAGAACAAAGAATGTTGGAGGGGATCACAGTATTGGGAAACTGACTTAATTGCCTGTGTGTGAAAAGCAAAGGAGAAGAGGGACAAGCTGGCGACAGGGAGCCAGTGGGAGAAAAAAAAAAGATGGAGCTGCTGTGGGCTCCTGCAGACTGCAGAGCCATTTCCTCACAATGGCAGCCTCTTGTCGTGCCAGGGGGGCATGTTGGCCCATCAGTAAGTGGCATGTGAGATGAAGAACACAAACAAAGAGCGACAGTGCCACTGCAGTCCTCATTACGAGACGGCTTAATTATGCTTGTTTGGAGACGGCCAGAGTCCTCGGAGGCTGCCATTTTGCGCCCGCAACTTTCTACCTTCTCATCCGACTGAGTCCCTTCCCATCATCAAGGCCGATTAGCCTAATCATTAGTGCTTCAGGGGTAGTTATCTTCTTAGGTGTTAGATGTAAATGGCTTGCAGCTGGGTTGGGTACAGCTCAATCTCTAGGTGCTGGGCTCTGTCGGTAAAGAGTAAACAATGGCGGCTAAGCCCCGAGCTTTGCCTGGCAGAGCGTCTACGATGAGAAACAGTCAGGCTGGAGGGCTCACACACCCACAACCAGGTGCTTTTCAGACAAATGATGGCATGTGTCAACTCTTGGTGTGGTTGGACTTGTCTTGGATGATGGAAATCTCTGAAAAATAAAAAGGAAAGTTTATGTAATTTTAGCCACTAAACGATGATCTGGTTTCCATCTTAGATACAAGGAAATTACATGACATAGAAGATCAAGGATTGAATGAATAAATAAGACTTTCTGGGCATCGTGTTGGGAGTGATTCAGACAAATGTCCTTATTTTGTTAGAATTCACATTTCAATTTGTTCTGATATTGCAAGTTCAAATGGTTTCAAACTACATCAAATCTTTCGAAGTTTTATTTGTGTACTCTTATGTAATACAACATTTTACGAGTTATCAATCTTTCCAATATAAGAAGAAACATCTTGTTCTCACAATCCACAAGTTGTACATTTGAGGAACATAACAAATTGAGAATATTATATTAATATATTTTAATTAATATATGTTTTAGAATAATTATAATGATTGGATTATTAAAGGTGGAGACTAAAGAAATACTATTGTTCCACTGATATCTATTAAGCTAATTAACCTCGGATATTGCTTGGGTTGTACTGAATAGCTTACTGTTAGATGCTTTTAGATTTTCCTGTCCAGAAAGTACTAGAAAGTACATTTTTTAAAGTGTATTAACAAATTAAAACTGTGATTTCCTGCGTTCACTTCCTCTTTTTACAGCTTTTCTTTGGTGGCATATCTCCAATTCTTGGCCATGTGACAGACTATTAGCACACCTCACAGGATCTACCATTATATAGTGCTTAGGGGGGCGTTGATCTAAGCGATAATGTGCCTTTGGGTGATCATGGAGCCTGATGCGTTCTTTTTCAATGAATGACCACCATGTTGCACATTATCCCACTTATTACATGACCACATACTAAATAAACCAACGACTTGACTCACAATATTGAATTAAAAAAGTGTATTATTGAATTCAAAGTTATTGTGGTGCTTCCGTTAAGAAATAAATAGTCTGTTCCATAGCGTACCAACGCTGAATCTGAGGCTACAGCAACGTAATTTTAAATGACAGCAGCACTGATTGAGTGATTAAATGGGATTCACAGTTTAGCACACCTGGGTAAGGGCAGATTTGGATGGTTAAGAATAGACAAGTTCAATATTTATCCTAACAGAAACATACTCAAATATAAGAGAATGTTGCTGCATGGCGCCCTATCTATGCATGGATTTCTGGTACATCATTAAATTGACTGAGTTCATGAAAATCCTCTGTTCCCCCTTTGCTTCTCTTCTTCATAGGACTCCAGTTGCGCTGGAATCACATGATCGCGTCACATGACGGAGGCTAGTTTTTATCCCTGTGGTGCCTGGGAGGCCTCCAAACCCAGCGTGGCCTCACCACAGCTCCCGCAGCCGTCTGGGGGGGAAGCTCTATGGCTGTCTCAGGATGAAAGCGCACAGAAATTCCCCAGTTCCTAAAAAAGAGCTCCGTTCAATATTGTCTGTGGCCGCCACACCCAAGCAAGACAGCTTGTGGATGACAATGTCTGGACGCTGGGCAGGTTCTCCACGGTTCATGTCGGGGTTTGGGAACAGACACTGCTGCTTCTATCAGCTTTAGCTCTAATTTGCCAGATGTATTTTATACTGGTTCTTTGCTGTTTTACAAACTGTTTACACCTCTGTGAATAAAAGGTTTAATTCTGATCATGCATATACTTTTAGTACATTTATGTATACAATTATGTTATTAATTTGAAATACTTAAACACAAAATCATATTACGTTATTATCTGCTGTTTTTATCATATATGGGTAACACTTTATATTGCGGTACACAAATTCACCATCAACTAGTTGTTAATTAACATGCATATTAGCAGTATATTGGCTCTTTATTAGTCATTATAAAACACTTATTAATGCCTTATTCTACATGACCATATTCTACAAGTAATAAGCCATTAGTTGAGAGTTTTTCCTCAATAACACTCTAATTAGTGCTTATTTATTGCAAGGAAGGAAGTTGTTGTACATGAGTTTGGGTCTTAATATGCTCTGCTCAATATGGGCCTAATAAGGCAGTAGTACCACAAGAATAGTAATTATCCCATAATAACACTTAACAAATATGATCTATTCTTATGTAACAAGATATGAGTGTTAATTAAGTATAAATAACTCAAAATTGGGTATTTCTATCTAATATATGTTCCCTATTTTAAAGTGAAGTCTTGTTCATAACCAATAAGCTAGTAGTTTGACTCTAATGGCACGTTTCCACTGCAGCACGGAGCCCCGTTTAAGAGAGCTGTGATGTCAGCGGCCCGTTTTTGGTTGCGTTTCCACTTGGCCTAGTACCGGCTAGCGGGTCCTAATTCACAGTTTTTCTGGCCCCATAAAATCGTGGTTCTAGGGCCTGGAACAACCAGGCTGAGTCGGGCTGAGTATGCTAAACTAGAGAGAGAATCGCTGGCAAGGGGGCTACAACTAAAACAAGATGAACATATTTGACCGTGATTTAATTGTAACACACGTTTCAAAATGATGCCGAAGTAACAACATACTGATACCGGTTAGTACAAACCATGAATTAATGCTTTCACAAGTCTGCAGACAAACGGCAGGCGAAAAACCTTTTAAAATGCGTGTTGTCTAAATGGAGATCGGCTAAACTAACGTAGTATATGCTCCGACCGTCCACACTCACAACAACGGCCTATACAGACATAAATAAAGCAGTGACTGTATTCACCATGACACAGACAGTCTGTGGTTTGTACTTTTTAAACTTTTGTCTAGTTTTTGAACAGATATGAGGAGCTGTGAGCTCTGAGTGCTAACAGCTAACGGCTGTGTTTGGGGTTCTCATCGAAGATGACGTCACAGCTCCGCCTAGACTGCGTTACTATAGTTACTACCCCAGTTCTAAAACTGTAATGGAAACACAGCATAAAGTGAGCCGGTCCTAACAAGGCCTAACGATAAGGTGACCAGATTTTCTAAATTAAAACCGGGGACATTTTTTGAGTTTTGCGGTCAATATATCATTAACACATCCAATTTTCTTCACTGTTAAAGAAAAAAGGGGGACAATTCTGGTTCAATGTAATTCGAACATTTGAACTGTTGGATACAAACAGAAGGAAGATAGCTCATATATGAGACTTCAAAGGTCTTTTATTTTGAAACTGTACATCAGATTGTCCAGATTCTCTCTGAGTGACTAGATGGGGTGTCCTGCTATCACCCTGAAGTGAAATAAGTCTTTGATACTGGATAGATTTTGTTTTATTCTTATCTAAAAACAGAGGGATGATAGCTCATATGAGACTTCAAAGGTCTTTTATTTTGAAACTCTACATCAGATTGTCCTGATTCTCTCTGAGTGACTAGATGGGGTGTCCTAGCTATCACACTGTAGTGAAATAAGTCTTTGATAATTTGACAGTTTTTTATTTATTCTTGTACAAAAACAGAAAGAAGTGAAATAAGTATTTTTATTGAATTCGAATGACTCTTTGATTATGGACGGTTTCCATTAAATAATAATCAAAATATAGATGGACAATAGATCTAATTTGAGATTTTAAACAGCATACATTTTAAATTGTGCTTCAGAAAGTAATGTTATTTTAGGAGTGTTGTGAGATGGCGTCAACATCAATTGAAATTAGTCACCCAGTGGAAATGTCAGATATGTCTTCATAACTGTATCCTTACATTTTACATTCACTCAGTTATAATGTGGTAGTTATACGTAGTTTGTTTTAAATTATTATTGATCACATTAAATAGTACATATTTCTTAATTTAAGCTCCAGTATATATGAATATGTTTGGTGTGTTTTTTAGGTATATTTGTTATTGACCGAGTAAACGCTTTTATTTTGAAGGCAGTTTTTACAGGCCTCTACTGTAATGCATATTCACGCACCGCAATACAACGTGCGGGCTGGCTTGAGTGTGTTTTCCGAAGTGGGGGCTGGCTTGACCACAGTCTGTTTACCCAATGTTTCCTGACATGAAACGTTTTATTTCACCTTGCTATGTGTTTTTAACGTAAACAACGGGGACATTTCCGGGTACAGTTTCAACCGGAGACAGGCCAATACAAACGGGGACTGTCCCTGGAAAACGGGGACGTCTGGTCACCCTACCTAACGAGGCCGAGCCATACCGAGCGAGGCCGAGCGAGGCCGTGTAGTGGAAACGCGCCATAATTGACCAGGTTCCCTATTCTAAAGTTGCCTCCTCTTCACACTTTGTAAATACATTAAAGCACACAACTACTGAAATTAACCTCAACAGTACATGAACAAAGTAGGCACACGTTGAAATATCTGTTTTATTAATGAACCACTAAAGAGAGGTTCAGACACATACCAAAACATGTCAAGTTTCTCCAAAGCTGAGAACACATGCAGCCTTTACTTTTTAATAAAAACTGATTTTTAGTTTATGTATTTGTGATCATACTGTGTGACCTGCTTGTATGTACTAGGTGTACTGTTCTCTCTATGTGTTGTACTGTCTCAGTGTGAACATAGATTAAATAGCCAGCCAAACTCTTTTGAGAGCCAGGGAATGAGCAGCCATGATCCTTTATTGACTTATTTGCAGTCCACTGACATTCAAACGGAGTGAAACTATAAAAAAAAGAAGTTACAAGGCACTTAATGATCTCATACATGCAAGTGTAACAGATAAACACGTGTGACCACTAAGTGTAAACAAGGTAAATAAAGCTAATGCTAGCAATAAGCATGTACAGTGGCGTTTCTATATGTACAAAAGTGGTGGGGCACAAAAAACTCAGATGTCTATATATAAGCTTCTGCAGTGAGGTTCATGGCTGGTGAGGGAGGCACTGGCACTGACTCTTCAGGTTTACAAATATTATATTTTGACCTAAATCAAAATATAATATTATTTTCAAAAGCCTCTTTAGTCTGATGCTTCAATTAATTTTAAACAGACAGTTCAACAGAAGGATACCCAAAAAATGTAATTTTATCCTTTACATATTGAATTGTTCTCTCTTAGTAAGATCCCATTTCCAATAAAATTGTGGTCTTACCTTGACTTGAAGATGAAGTCCATTTGCCTATCCTTCTGGACAAAAATCTCTATTACTTTTTTGTAAAAGTCCTCCTTATCTTCTTGTAGTTTCAAAAGTCTATCATAAATCTAAATGATGGATTTATGATTCGAAAATTATAAAAGTAGGGTAGACATGTGGATATTATCCGGCTGAACAAAATGTACATTTATCTAACAGAGCGTTTCCCACAGATCTTATTTTGAGCTATTTTCTAAAATCCTATGGAGAAATCTCATTGCTTTTTTGTGGAGGGAAGCCATGCACAGCTTACTTCTTGGTTTTAGGACGCGTCTCTCTCCTCCTCTTCACCTGCTCTTCACACATCACACTTTTCGCGGCACACGTACTTATAGCCAATCAGCTCTGAATTATGTGAGATGACGTATGGTGGAGATAGCAACTCTATGCCCCTATGGTCATTATTTTTTGCCACACACATTAAATAGGAAAATACTCTGAGCATGCGCAGTGTAGTTTTTATAGTCACCGTTCACTTAGACAGTGAGAGGGAGGGGCATGATCGGGTTTTGTCCCACATGGCTCTAAACAGCTCAATAGGCACACACTGTAGACAATAATTAGAAGAACACATACTAAAACAGCAATGTACAGACGAATCAGATGATTAAACATGATCTTAAAATATATTTTATATATATATTAATTTAGTTTTTGCATTTTGTTGTAATCATTATTTTAATACTTTCTGCTGACACTAGGTGGGGCTGTGCCCCACCTTCCCCTAATGACCAGTCGCCACTGAGCATGTATACAGCAGTGGCGAACCGTGTCTATCACAACTGGACCTTCTGTAGATACACACACCCCCAGCCGCCGCCGGAAGAAGAAGAGACGAGAGAGCGGCAGAGAGAAGCGGAGACAGTGGCGGCGCCAGAGTATTTTTGTTGGGTAATCTATGGTAGGGCTAACCTATACAGTGGTGGGGCTCAAGTCAGTATTTGTAATGTAATTACATACACGCTATATCGCATCCCTTGACAGTGAAACGCACACGTGAGGCTTTTATTAGCTTGTATTAGTCTCCTTTTATCAGCTAAATTACATCGAGAGCAACAGGTGTGAGTTAAACAATACAATAGCCTATTCTGCTAATTCCACGTTGTTACAACATGCTACGCAGCGGCAGAAACAAGAAAAGTTGGCATATAGAATTGACGCGGAGAGAGAGAGGGAGAGGGAGAGTGAGTGAGAGAGACAGACACAGCACACAACAGGTAGCCTGTATCTCTATTGTCATACAAAACATTTTTCAAATGACTCATTATTACAAAATATATTCAAAACTCACTATTCACTCTTCAGGTGGGTCGTGTGACTCTGGCACCTGTTCGACTTGTACCTCAATGCGAGGGCGTTTAAGAACAAATCTATCCATCCGAAATATACAATTAATCCTAGAAGTTCTGCTGTCTGTCTGCAATTTACTCGGCGCGAGTTTGGGGACTTTTCACTGTGAACGTGACATATCAGTAATACATGACGCAGCAGACCCAACGTTTCGTTGCTCTGATTGGCTGTACGTCTGTTGAAATTGCATTCGGAGGCATTTTGATCTGACCGCTGATATTATAACGCGAGAGAATGTCCACACCTTTAGTGTATAAAACTCCACCACTACTTAGACTATTCCTTGCACCCCTCTAGCATAAGCCCGAATGGTCTCAACCATATTGCGTCAGTAACGTGCACTTGTTGTTACAGCAGGATCAGTTTGTGTGTTGTGGACACGACCGGTAGATTTTCGCAATCCGTGTTCTCAACATGCTTACTTTAACATAATTTGTCATGGTCGGGCTAAGGTAGGGCTAAGCCATTTCTTGGTATGGCTGTAGCCTACCCCAGCCATACCCTGGCGCCGCCACTGAGCGGAGAGGAAAGTGAGTGAAGAGAATAATTAGCGATACAGGGAGAGAAGCGGAGAGGAGAGTGAATAGGCGTGTTAGCGGCAGACAGGGGGAGACAAATAATTAGACATGGCGCTCTCCAAGAAGAGGAAAGTGGACAGTGAGAACAGAGTTTTTAACCCTGAGTGGACGGACTCATTCATGTTCATCCTGCCCACTGGGAGCACAGAGCCAGTGTGTCTCATTTGTTCAGAGACCGTGGCGCTCATTAAAAGTGCCAAAACGCCACTATGAGACAAAACACAAAGTGTTTGACCAAACATTCCCTCTCAAGTCAGAACTGAGGTCACAAAAAATAAGCAGTCTCAGAGCCCAATATGATCAGTCGACCAGGATCAAACTTAAAACTAAATATGGTTCCAGGGCAGGCTAACCGAGGCTAACCAATGAGCACCTGCATGTGTGAATGAGAATGGCCCTCACACCATTTCAGCCCAGATTTAAACTCCTGTCAGGACAAGCTCCAGCTCAATTCTCGCACTGAATTAAAAAAAAGCGAGTGAGGGACTGCAATATAAATCAAATCAAATCAAGTTTTATTTATATAGCACATTTATAAACGATTTTTGGTCGAGCCAAAGTGCTGTACATATAATAAAAATAACCTACAGTAAAGACACTTTACAGCAAATACAACAGCACAGATTGTTCAGAATATCAGTATGAGAAAAACGACACCCTCTATCCTTAGACCCTCACATAGTACAAGGAAAAACTTCCAGAGAAAACCCATAGTTTAAGGGGGAAAAATGGGAGAAACCTCAGGGAGAGCAACAGAGGAGGGATCCCTCTCCCAGGACGGACAGACGTGCAATAGATGCCGTGTGTAAATCGAAGAGATAATACATTTTACAGCATATAGACCGAATGTTAGGAAATGCATGTGTCTGTAATAAGAAGATGAATCCACGAGAATGTCAGCTACAATCCTGTGGAAGCCATCAGGGAAGCAGCATGACGAGACCCAAGGCAGGACCGCAGAGACAGGTTCACCCACGACCCGAAGTCCACGACTTAATCCAGAACTCAGGATAGAGGATCCAAGACACAGGACTACAGCAAGAGGACCAGCCTCGACTCCGGATCCCGGCGTAGATATAGATACAAAACAAGAAAAAAGATTTGGCTGGGTTAATCGGAACAAGAGAATACACAGACACAGACAGAGAGGGAAAAGGTCATTGGATAAAAGTTATTCTTGATAACCCTCTAGAAAGATCTCATGAACTTCCCCACTCAATCTATCAAGACCCGAGCAGTTCTATTAGATATAAGAAACAGAGATAGGGAGCACAACAACCTATCTCTTCGTCAGATGCACTCCCCCCGCTTATCTAAGCGACTCTGTACCCCGTTACCCTCTACAAGGCCATAGACCAGCAGAGGGAAAATGGGGGGTGGGTAAGGGTTTTTAAGAATAAACCACAAGGGTCTAAAGGGAAAAAAAGATGAAATATAAGTTACTATATTTTAAGTAATCCTATCTACTATTCCTATATTCGAATAATGTATAAACTATTTTAAAAATACTTTATGAAATCCTATGTTATGTTATAAATATTAAAATAACTAACTAAATGAATAAATAAATAACTAAATAAATGAATACATAGATAATTAAACAAAAGCCAGAGAGAAAAAGTGAGTTTTAAGTGTTGATTTAAAACCCCCCAGGGTCTGGGCCGACCTCACATGGAGGGGCAAAGTATTCCAGAGCCTAGGGCCAGCCGCTGCAAAAGCTCGAAGTATATTCCCTAATATAAGAGGGAAAGAAAGAGAAACTTTAAACTGTTCAATTGTTATGATGTGTAAAGACTTATATTGTTCTATAATCGTCTGAAACTGTTAAGTCATGATGTGAAACGGTTAACAAAGAAAAAGGGAAACTCAAGCTGCTGCTACACTTTATTTTATTTATCTAAAATTAAGCACTTTTAAGATGCACATATTTTCAAAAGCTATTTTATTTATTTTCTCTATTTATTGCAAGTAAGGAAGTTGTTGTACATGAGTTTGGGTCTTAATATGCTCTGCTCAATATGGGCCTAATAAGGCAGTAGTACCACAAGAATAGTAATTATCCCATAATAACACTTAACAAATATGATCTATTCTTATGTAACAAGATATGAGTGTTAATTAAGTATAAATAACTCAAAATTGGGTATTTCTATCTAATATATGTTCCCTATTTTAAAGTGAAGTCTTGTTCATAACCAATAAGCTAGTAGTTTGACTCTAATGGCACGTTTCCACTGCAGCGCGGAGCCCCGTTTAAGAGAGCTGTGATGTCAGCGGCCCGTTTTTGGTTGCGTTTCCACTTGGCCTAGTACTGGCTAGCGGGTCCTAATTCGCAGTTTTTCTGGCCCCATAAAATCGTGGTTCTAGGGCCTGGAACAACCAGGCTGAGTCGGGCTGAGTATGCTAAACTAGAGAGAGCTATTTTATTTATTTTCTCTATTTTATTTTTAAATGCAGCCCGAGAGGAACATTACACATATCCACAGTATTTGACTGTATATCTGTGTAGTTCAATGTTAATTGACAATAAATATTGTGGTTTATGAATTGTACTTTCTTTATTTGATTGATTGATTGATTGATTGAAAAGTTTATTAACAGCTTGTATATTGGGTACAGTACAGTACAGCTCAAAACATACAATTGTTAAGGGGATGCAGACCAGAGAAAGACTTTCGTCTTGTTTACATCAGGGTCCCCCATTTCCAATTCATCATATAAATTGGCAGTCAGTTGTTGATTACATGCAGACATTGATAAAACTACAGGCTACTTCAATATATATCACACTAATTCATAAAGCAAGTTAGACATTTTGAAGTTCCGGACCTTTGCATGGGGAGATTAAATCTAACTGGACCTCGTTGAATTTTAGTTTATTACCCCTGATCTAGATCCTCTGTCTCGAGCCAGTTAACTAGCGGGCCTTCTAGAATACCCTGGAACCGAGGGAAACTCTGAAAGAATACGCCCATTGGCTACAAATCAATATATGATTGGTTGATCAAACTGTCAGTCCAAACGTACACTGTAAAAAAAGTCAGTGAAATTAACAGGGAAAAGCTGTAAAATCACGACATCAAAAAACTGTAAATAGAGAAACAATGAAGCAGTGTTTAATTTACAGTAATATTTCGTAAAGTACTGAACCAAACAAAACTGTTAAATTCACATTAAGAATTATGTTAAAATAATGATATTTCATTGTATAATTTACAGATTACTGTGGTTTGAACACAGAAAAACTGTAATACATAAAACAATACAATACAGTTAAAATTGCAACATGACAGTGTTAAAATGTTTTTTATATATTTTTTCATTCTTGATTATACTATAATATACTTATTTCTTATTTCTATTTGTTTAATACATATGTTTATTTTGAAATTGGAAATAACCCAGTACTGAGATATTCTTGGAAATTAAATGAGAATCCATAAAACAGCTGGCGTTTGGATTCTGGGGCCGCCCGGCTATTTGGAGTGGAATGCAGCCCACGGCAGACAGCCCAAACAGTAATCGAACAAGCCAGTGTGGACGGGCCGTTACGTTCTTGTATTTTTTAAAAATAGGCTACATGCACTAGGGTCTGAGACGTACTTCCGCCTTAGCCGTTATACTGCTCGGACGCTTCCGGGTTGCTTCTGGTCTGCGTAGCCGAGCGTCCACAAATGTTTTACTGTTTAAATCTGTGGTTTAAATATGAGTCGACGGAAGATTTTCAAAACGGAGCATTTGCAAAGACAAGTAAAGAACTACTCAGAGCACTGCTGTGTCCCACTTTGTACGGCGTCAGCTAAATTCAACGGCGTCCTAAGTTTCCATGGCTTTCCGACCGAACTCGAGCTGCGAAGACAGTGGCTGGTTAAAATACGACGCGATAACTTTACAATCTCCTCTCACTCCAAGGTCTGCTGTCGTCACTTCGCTACGGATCAACTAATAGAGCCAAAAACCCTTGATGGCCGTAGGAGGCTTGTGAAAGGTGCTGTCCCAACTCTGTTTGAGTGGAATCACTTCACTGCTCAAACACCGCGGGCTAGTGTTTGGGAGAGAAGGGAGCGGCCCACTGAACCAGTCTCTCGGGAGGAGCAGGAAGAGCACATCGATGTCCGTGACCATGATTACTGCTCAACCCCTGAACCAGCTTCACTGGACATGTCCTCTCAAGCTACAGAAGACAACTCCAAAACATTGGAGGATCTGCAGAAGCAACTGCAGGAGTTAAGAGTCCAGCGAGAGTTTTGCTTACAGCGGTTTGCTGGCTCCGACGACAACATCCGATTCTATACCAGGTAATGTTTTGGCTAAATTCTATCCAAGTTTTTGAGATGGGTTAGCTTATAAAGAATCCTGTTTACCTGCCGTTTGACTGCTGACTATTTGCATGCAGTGTTGGAATAAGTAGGCTACTCAACTTAACTGAAGTATAAGTACAAATACTATGGTTTGAAAATACTCCTGAACTGAACATGTAGAATCATAAATCATGTGTTTTCATAAGTAACTAGAAACTATGAAGGTTAACTAAATGTGGTGGAGTAAAACATACTAATACTAACAACATACTGATAATACTTTACTACAAGTGGAAATCTTCAAAACCTTACCAAACCTTGACCTTACATGTCAATATCCACTGCGTTTCTCCCAGTTGCACACTTAAGAATGAAGAGTAAAAGTGGTCATTCTGTGTAAAATGTTCCCTGTATGTTTTAGATTATTATTACTGCTGCTTTAATGTAGTTGTTACATGTTACTGCTGTATATTACTATACCTGCACCAAGTGCCTTCTTAATCAGTCTATTTGAATTGTAATGTAGTATTATAGCAAACAAGAGGAAAGCATTAGCCCATGTGTTACAGTTAACGAGTCAATTAATGACTGACATGTGTCTTTTGTGTACAGATTCCTGAGCTATAACTACCTGATGGCCTTCTGGTTTTTGATTGAGCCTTCCATTTATAAAATGGTTCGTGTTACAAGAGCGATATCAGCTGCCAAGAGGAATGAAGAAGTGGTTACACACGCACGTCCATCAACGGTAGGCTACGTTTCTTTTAACACACAATCTAAACACAAACTGAAGGGAAAATGTTTCTCCAACATTTCATTGCTTTTGTGTAGGCTAAAAGGCTATAGTACTCAATCCTTTTTGAATACATCAGAGAACTAAAACAACTTAATGTTTTTCCCATGGTGTGCTACACTCATGACATTAATATAGTACCCTTTTTTTGTTTATCTTCCAGAGACAGCTGCTTCAGCCAATTGACGAGTTCTTCCTTTTTCTCTGCTTCCTGTCGGTGGGTTTGAAAGAGAGGGACCTTGCAAACCGCTTCAACGTACACCAGTCCACTGTGAGCCGCATCATTGCAACATGGACGAGTTTTCTTACAACTTTATTGGGGTCACAGTGCATCTGGCTTACACCTGCAGAAGTTCAAGCCCACCTCCCAGAGGTATTCAAAGATTTCCCAGACACACAGGTGATCCTGGATTGCACAGAGCTGAGGTGTCAAACACCATCCTCACTCCTCCTCCAAAGTGAAATGTATTCTACATACAAATCTCACTGCACCATGAAAGCCCTGGTTGGCATAGCCCCACATGGCGCAGTGACATTTGTTTCCAGTCTGTATGGTGGTTCTGTCAGCGACAAGGAGATTTTCAAACAATCTGGAATAGCTGCGTTGTTGACTGAAAACATGGCAGTGATGGTAGATAAGGGCTTCCTGATCAGCGATTGCTGCAAATGCAAGGTGTACTGCCCACCTTTTCTGTCAAAGCAGAAGCAAATTTCAGCCTATCAGGTGAGGGAGACACAGGCCATTGCCAGACTGAGGGTTCATGTGGAGCGTGTCATTAGGAGGATAAAAGAGAACAAACTTTTTGATGGTGTCATCCTCCTGTCCCATGCCTACAACATCAACCAACTGTTTGCAGTAGCATGTATGCTGTCAAACTATCAGAACAAAGCACTGGTCAAGAAATGGGTGAAATAAGACAAGATGATGACACCTGTGCAGGTAGCTGTGATTAAGCTGGGTGAGCACACCGTAATCCCGTGTTGCCTGACACACGCTAGTGTTTTGTTTGAATAAATGGTAAATAGCAAATTACAATGCGTTGATGATTTCTTACAAATGCAATGATTTACTATTCATTACACAAATCACTTCACTTTATTGTCTTTTTAAATACAATTGTATATTTATTTACATATATGAAATGTGACAAACAATATATATCAAAAACAAAATATTGAAATCACATTTTGTTGTCATTCAGAACACATGATTGAGGGATTGCCTCCTAAAAACAATGACGGCTGAGCCAGGGTCTAGCAGCTAACTGCTTACAGAGTTAACAATGGCTACAGTGCCCACTACTTTTTTAATGACAGGTACTTCGGCATGTATGTGTAAAAAAAAAGTCTACTTTTTCTCTGATTGCTCTTTGCACTTCTGGATCTGTGTATATTCTTTGCACCAGGTAGTCCTCTTGTGCCCACACTACAAAATCACACCACTGCATCCCAGATACAAGAAGTTGACCCTGTACTTGCCAGTAATAGGCATGGCTTTTCTTGAGCTTAGGGGAGCCACATTCCATCTGCACATATTTGCAGTCGACATAATTTGGGACATTGGGACATTTGAATTCAACAAGGCCAAATTGGGGATATTCTGTTGGGTCAAAAACAACTCCATCAGGGGAGGCACCAAGCCAGGGCGTAGAGGGGTGAATGACAAGGCCACAAGGGGAGTAGTTCACGTTTGCCAGTCTACTGTATTCAGCTGCTACTGTGGGCTCCATCTCGGCACCTCTCCTCATTTCTGCAGTCTGCCTTGTACCTTTGAGTATTCGCTCTGCAAGAGAGTTAGCAGAGCTCTCACCTCTGACGTGACAAATCTCTCTAAACCTAGAGGCAGTAACCCTGGGTTTGCGGAGCAGATGCCACTCTGAGCTAGAGCTTTGCTCACGGGTAGCCTCCTCAATTTTGTGAGACATTTCCAAATCAACAGATAAGCTGTTCATATGTAGTTGCTCCTCTTCTGAGCACACCAGCGGTAAATCACATGGCAAGATCACATACCCCTCTATGGGCAAGTGGGGTGTTGGTGGTGTGTCAGTGTGAAGTGTGGTGTACCGAGACGTCAAAGCAGGCATCTGATAGGACAGAACACTGCCCTCCTGCACAATCCTGAAGGCACTTTCCACAAGGGGCTTGTCAGGTCTCATGTTCATTGTGGTCACAAGCGGCCTGTCTTCAATGCTGAATGCTGAGTATGCCTCCGTAACTCTGAACAGGCAGGGATCTGGTAATGGCCCCACCATGCCTCTGTAGAATCCACTCCTACAAAGAATGGCAAAGACAATATAGCACATTAATGTGACAATAAAGGTTAGGAATACAGCACCAGAATTATGAATTTTAAAAACACAGGAAACACAATTTTCCAGCTAAAATTACCTTACTCCAGTCTGCACCATCCTATTTGGTACAGGCTTGGTGAAGACCATGGAGTTGATGGGCCCTGGCTTCACACCCTTAAGGAAAAGACAATTACTGTTCGTTGAGTCACTTTAAAACAAAAACTCTGTGAAAGATTACAAGTATTTGAACCTCATTGAAATTACCATTGTTCACGGCTTGTGCCATTGCTGTTCCGATTCAGTACAGCTATGCACAGGTGGCACAACTGGCATGTTCAGTTCAGTGTAGTGTGCTGTTTGGAACAGCAATGCTACTGTGTGATTGCACAAAACAGTTCCTGCAACACAGGAGCACTGGTTGTGCGTGAGCACCACTGGTGATGAATCACGAAGCGTTATCTAAAAAAGAGAGAAGAAATACTAGTGATTAGTAACCTCACTTGTTACTATGAGCCAGGAGGTTATGAGTAGAATTATTGGTTATTTTTACTGACCCATTATCCTAGAAGAAGCATGTATTCCTGAATGCTTAGTGTTACCCTCTTACCCTACAATACCACAATGAACTTTCTTTGGAAACTAAGATGCCTTGAAAATTGTATTAAAGCAGTTTTTACTATATATTTGAACCCCCAAACTTACACATCCATAATCAATGTAATAATATCTGACCAATCAGCTGTGATAAAGCAGGGAGAAGTAGGACACTGTTGAGATTCCCTTAAGGTAAACTAATGTTTAACTGAACTGAAACTCAATAAACAGGGGGGAACAGTGTCAATGCTGTCTGCCTACACTCAAACTGTGTGCTGTCTCGCTCTTCCGCATTGACCTGTAGCACAAGGCTCTCACGCTGACCTGCCCTGTCAGCCTGTCTTTATTGGACACTGAATGAAGAAAAACAGAGCAACAGCGTTAGATCTATACTCACGTCAACACATCTATGGCAACATTGCTTTACAAAAGCTGATACCATTATGCAGTGTGGCTAACAACAAGATAACCTTGGCTAGGCTATAAGGCTATTAAACGATAGTATTTGTTAGCAAAATGGCTAATGTTTTAAAGAATTAACACCAGAAACAGTACATAGTGTTACCCAGAGCCCTATAGTAGTCTACTATAGTAGTAGTATAATAATAATAATAATAATAATAATAATAATAATAGTAGTTATACTATAGGGCTCTGGCGTTACCTAGCTTTTGACAGCTAATGTTAGCGTAACCCGGAGCATAAGCTAGCTGGTTAGTACCGGTTACCTTCATAGTTGTGTATATATATGACGCAGCATATCATTTGAAGCCTTTATCGAGTTTGCTGGCTGGGGCTTTAGTCGTCCGGCAAATCCGATGAACATCTGACATTTTTAATTTCGGAAGCTCTTGTAGGCAGCGGGTGTAGAAGGTCGTCATTTTCAAACAGGAAATGAATCGGCCGCTATGATTAGAATGCGGAAGTGACTGTGCATGTAGCCTATTGGGACAGCCTCTCGGCGGATGTGACGCAAGCGGTCAACGAACGCAGCCTCCGAAGGAAACAGCCGCTGAACTGAGACACGCCTACTGAGCGTTCTTATTATACATCCATGCTACTGAGCAGTAGAGTTTGTTTCTTCTTATTTCATTGGACTATTTAATTATCGCGGGAGCAGCCACTTTTTGCAGGTTAACGGCTCGGTGCGCGGCCAAGTCTATCTCAAGTCTGCCTGCCACGGACCACGAGCTGTGTGCACATGAGCGGAGGATCACTGGTAAGCTAACCGTTTATTTTCTTCAAACTTCAATTATAACACGGTGTGTTGTCAGGACAATACTAGCTTCTGTTTGTGATTTATTGCATTTTGCAGTCATAGTTATAACGTCTACTGACAGGGAGTTAATTTAAATAGTCTGGTAACGTTATTGAAGTATCATGCTAAAAGCTGAACTCTTTATTTTTCGTTTAATTCATACTGTGGTGAAGCGGGGGGTTTGAAGCTACATCTGAGCAGGTTCAAATTTAACGGGCAGTCGTGTTAGCGTGCTAAAAATGATTACCTGCTGTTTTTGCAGGTTAACGGTTACGGCTCAGTGCGCGGCCAAGTCTGTCTCAAGTCTGCCTGCCACGGACCACGGAGCTGTGTGCACATGCGCGGAGGATCACATCTGTAGCACTGGTAAGCTAACCGTTTATTTTCTTCAAACTTCAATTATAACACGGTGTGTTGTCAGGACAATACTAACTTCTGTTTGTGATTGAGTGCATTTTGCAGCAAAACGCTACAGACGAGGGGTTATGTTCTGCATTGCATAGGAACCCCAGTGTTTTTAAAATGTGTTGGCGCAAACTGCAAGCAAACAACGGTGTGTTGTCAGGACAATACTAGCTTCTGTTTGTGATTGAGTGCATTTTGCAGTCATAGTTATAACGTCTACTGAGCGGGGGGTTTGAAGCTACATCTGAGCGGGTTCAAACTTAACGGGCAGTCGTGTTAACGTCAACGCCGTCAACGTTAACGCCAGCCTAAGGCACACCTGTGCAATAATCATGCTGTCTAATCAGCATCTTGATATGCCACACCTGTGAGGTGGGATGGATTATCTCCGCAAAGAAGAAGTGCTCACTATCACAGATTTTCAGATTTGTGAACAATATTTGAGATAAATGGTTATTTTGTGTATATAGAAAATGTTTTAGATCTTTGAGTTCATCTCATGAAAAATGGGAGCAAAAACAAAAGTGTTGCGTTTATGTTTGTTCTGTGTATGTCCATAGCAGTGCATTGCTTCAGGCATGAAAATCACTCACCTTTCGGCGAAATTCACCGTTTTCAATCCAAAATAGGTGGTTTGTGTGATTCATGTAGATCTGCAATAAAAATATTTTTGGGGTATAGGGGGGTCTGGGATCCGGAGTAATCTGCGGCCGCGAGCTGTTATGTGCCGTCATGAGACGCATGGTGTTCTTTTTTATATATTATAATGCAGCGCGAGCTGTGTGCTCGAGTCTTCCTGCCTGTCGGCTCTGCTGCTCCGCGATGATGGTCTAGCTTCAGCAGCCACATTACCTACGGGTGCGTTCGTTAATATTAACTGTGCGGTCCGGAGTCACTGTGTTACAGACTGGACCGCTGGTGAACAGCTGTTCAGAGCAGAGCTCCCTGTCGGAGCGCAGAGCGTGATGTGCACTGAAAAGTTTTTCTGCCGCAATATTATCGTTGAGCTAGCTAGCTAGCTAGCATACATTGTCACTATCAGCTAACGTTAGCTTTAGCCTTCGTTTTCTAATCGTTTTTTTTTCATAGGCTATAAACGGAGGTGGTATAAGTATAGATCTTGTACTTGAGTAAAAGTAGAAGCACTCAGATCTTGTACTAGAGTAAAAGTAGAAGTACTCAGATCTTGTACTTGATTAAAAGCAGAAATACTCAGATCTTGTACTTGAGTAAAAGTAGAAGTACTCAGATCTTGTACTTGATTAAAAGTAGAAGTACTCAGATCTTGTACTTGATTAAAAGCAGAAATACTCAGATCTTGTACTTGAGTAAAAGTAGAAGTACTCAGGTCTTGTACTTGAGTAAAAGTAGAAGTACCAGAGTGTAGGAATACTCTGTTAGTAAAAGTACTGCATTCAAAATGTTCCTCAAGTAAAAGTAGAAAAGTATTCTCATCAAAATATAGTGAAAGTAGCGACAGTAAAAGTAGTCGTTGTGCAGATTGGTCGATTTCAGAATAATATATATGAAATGTTTTATAATGATTGATCATGAAAGTGTTCTCAAAGCTGGTAAAGGTGCAGCTAGTTTGAATGACTTTGTATACTGCAGGGTAGCTTGTGGATTTACTCCAGGTGGAACTAAAGTCTGATTCAACACTTGATTAGATTTCACATCATTCATCCACATCTGTAAAGTAACTAAAGGTATTAATTAGGGATGCACGATATTGTTTTTTTGAAACCGATAGTATGGAAGCAAACAAGAGACAGAAGTATTTGAATTTTATTAGACACCGAATTTATAGCATTGAAAATAATTACTTTGAAAATCATGAATCTGAATTGTTTTTGCTCCGAATTTATCTATGTGAAATAAAATTGTAAAAATTCAAGTTAAAAAAAATTCGAATGTTCAAATTCAGATCCCAAAAATTCAAGTGAAAAAAATTCGACGTCAAATATTTCGGTGTTTAAAATTCGATGTAAAAAAATTCGGTGTGTAAAATTCGACGTCAAAAATTGCGATGCAGCCTCATCCGGGCTACTCAGACAGGATAAGCAATCGAGCCCTAATGCAATCAAACCGACTTCTGGCCTATCAGAGCCAAGCGGCAAACCCCGGGACAGTGCGGTGAAGCCCAATGCTGCAAACTGTAGGCGATGGATGCAGATGGGAGCAATTCCCGTAGACCCTTTGTTAAAATGTCCAACTTAACATCAGAAAATGAACATGTTTCTAGCCTGGATCTACAAAAACATATTCTGTATATAGTTAGATTCCCCCTTCATGACAACGGGGCTGCTGCTCCTAGCTCCTCTCTGCTAGCTCCGTTAGCTCCGTGATGCTACAGCGGCTCAGCTCATGAGGAGAACACTACTTGAACTCGGCCGTGTTTGTTGTGTTGGCTCCTGGTGGACTATTCGTCCTGCAAATATAGGATTTATCTGCCGTTGAAACAGACCGTCCATGAATGCAGTTTCTTCGGTAAGTCAACCCTGCGTACTTTATGTTATGTTACTGGTGTTTTTATTAAGCTAACGTTAATGAATGTTTAGAGTTGGGGTAGCATTTGAGCAATCGTAGCTCCATCTGTGCTAACGATGCTATGCGTAGCATCCAAGAGTGTAAAACATTAAGTGGGATGCTACTGTATACCAAAAGGCTTCTGTGCGAGGTTGCTAAAATAAGGTCATCTTTGTACGTTAGATAGTTAGTTTGCTATTTAGGTTACTGTATGCATTGTTAAGGTTCATTTAAATTCGCTATGCTCTACTATAGCATAAAATAGACTAGCTAACTTCAACGTATTGTTGAAGAGAGGCTTAGTGTATATTAAATCAACCTCACAATGAAATATGTGTATCTTTAAAATATGAACGTCACATTTCAAGATAATAACGCTCCCTTAGATATTGTAATATGGTTTGTTGAACTGGAGTTATTTATTGCAGCTAACCGCCTATCCGACGAACGACCCAAACATTGTTGTTTTTAATATTATTACCAATGCCTCTTTTAATTGTATTATCATCACACTTGAGAAACAGCCTCATCGTGGCTGTAGAACAGAACATGTAACTTAATTCCTGCATTTAAGGACGATGAATAGCGTAGTCAATGCTTTAGTGACAAGGAAATGATTTGTTTAAATATGATATATGACGTTATCTGTGACTTCAGTGGAAATTAAGCTTATCCATTGCATTGCATTTGTTCAATAGGTTTGTGTCTTACCCTTACGCGTGTGATGCATATGAATATGGCATATGAAAACAAATTAATTTGACTGACTCATAAAAACCTCATCCAAAGTAACAGTAAAATAAAAAGGACCTACACAATAATACTCAATCAAACTGATAAGGACTGTGATATCCAGCCATTTCTTAAGTATAACAATAAGATTATGACCTGTTTTTAAAAGAAGATAAAAAGTTGTTTGCATGGAAAGAAGTCTGTAACCCATGCATGTAACTTTACATCTGTTTGTTCAAAGTGTCCTTAAGGTGATCCAGACAGGCTGGACCAGAGGAGGAGAAACAGACCTGGACCAGAGGAGGAGAGACAGATCTGGACCAGAGGAGGAGAGACAGACCTGGACCAGAGGAGGAGAGACAGACCTGGACCAGAGGAGGAGAGACAGATCTGGACCAGAGGAGGAGAGACAGACCTGAACCAGAGGAGGAGAGACAGATATGGACCAGAGGAGGAGAGACAGACCTGGACCAGAGGAGGAGAGACAGACCTGGACCAGAGGAGGAGAGACAGACCTGGACCAGAGGAGGAGAGACAGACCTGGACCAGAGGAGGAGAGACAGACCTGGACCAGAGGAGGAGTGACAGATCTGGACCAGAGGAGGAGAGACAGACCTGGACCAGAGGAGGAGAGACAGATCTGGACCAGAGGAGGAGAGACAGAACTGGACCAGAGGAGGAGAGACAGACCTGAACCAGAGGAGGAGAGACAGATATGGACCAGAGGAGGAGAGACAGACCTGGACCAGAGGAGGAGAGACAGATCTGGACCAGAGGAGGAGAGACAGACCTGGACCAGAGGAGGAGAGACAGACCTGGACCAGAGGAGGAGAGACAGATCTGGAGTCCTAGCAGCAGAGAACTTCAGCACGGATTCCAAGGTACACCTTTTTCATGCTTTACAAAGAATGCATAAAGTAATGACTCCAATACACTGATAGACATGCCATTAAACATGACTGAATACTAGATCACCTACACATCAGTGATGTTGAGTGGACTTTCTTAGCAAAAGGTTACATTTTACCAAGCAACATCACATAGTGAGAGCTGCGACCCTTTGTCTTTCAGTGAGACAACCGAACAGAGCAAGCTTCCACAGTTGCACTAAGTTTTGATAACAGTTAAATATTATTTTAATAATACATTTATTTCAATGTTGATGAATTTAGAATGGTTTATTCATAATCTGATTATCTTTGTAGTACACTGTTGGATTTAAAAAACACATTCAAATAAAAAATCATTATATTTATGAACAAACAAACACACCTCTTTCTTAAATAACACACTTGCTCAGCAATAATATGTTTTTTGATATTTCTGTTAGGAAAGGACACGCCTGAGAGACAGGACTGCTTCACCATGTTCTCTTTCTCTGAGGGTCCAGAAGAACATCCAAGAGGGAAAGGAAAAGCTGATGTGATGAGATTTAAGAGCAGTACAGGACATTCACTAAGAGACACTTGTATTGTAACACAAAGACCTGCACACTGACTAGTTTTGTAGTCTAACAGGAACTTCATTTGTGTTGTTTTGTGTTTTACGTTGCACAGAGACAGTGTGATTGTCAGGCCTATAAAGTTTGGCAAAAAAAAAGTCAGCTGATCAAATGCATTTGCACTTTGAGCTTCACATCACTTGTGCCTTGTGCCGCCGAGTTTGGAACGTCATAAATAAATGGTACCAATCTTCAGTCAGATGTGAATGTGTAATTTAACATTTTCAGTAAGGATAACGGACAAAAGGAGTGCAAATACAATTTATTGAAATGTGAACTAAAAGTTATCAAGCATGAACCATCACCATTTAAAAAATAAATAAAAACGAAATAATATACATAAGTTACACTAAATGTTAATCTGTTAATTGACAGGCTAGGCCTGTACAGGTGGTAACAGCTATGCCCAGCATGGGCTAAGTTCTGTAGGTGGTGCAGGTCCTCCTCCATCAGGTCTGGTCCTCCTCCCTCAGGTCTGCAGGGTCTTTCCCTGCGAGGAGGACTCCTCGCAGGGAAAGACCCTCAGCCCTCTCCGGCCAAAGCAACAGACAGGACGTTCATAAAGCTGAGGTCTCCCCCAAAGTCTCTAATCATCCATCCTGTGAATATGAGAGGGGAACAAATAGTGTAATAGATGCTTTGGACAATAAGAAATATAAAGTTAACTGTTGAGTTGCTCAGTTTTTTAGATTGACAGGGTTTAATAACACAAACAAAAGGAGAGAAATAAAGATTGGTCTTTCAATACATTGTGTTGATTTTGTCTTTTGAATTGTTTGTCTGAAGTCAAGTAGCTAGAACTGTTACTTATAGTTTGAATGATACAGTCTGGTTATAATGTGTGGAGGAGGCATCACAGGTAAGAGCACCATTTGTTGTGTTCCATCCACAACACATTGATGTGTGTGTATTTATTTATCTACTATTTCTTGAATCATTACTGTCAGTCCAAAACAAGAGATTTTGTTTTGGTAACATTTAAAAAAAAAAAAACATTATCTCTTTTCCACTACACTATCTTGAATACTTTAGTTTTTACGTCACTACATTTATCTAACAGCTTTAACATTGTAAAGGTGTCACTTCGGACTCTGGGTAATTATGACAGCATGTCCTACTCAGAGCCCTAGAGTCTCTCGGGCTCTGGTCCTACTAGTTTGAGACTTTGAACAAACCAGACCTTCATCTATTAATGTAGAAAATAGTCGGCACATTACACCATTATGAAAGTAATAATTAGTTAGCTCATTGTTCAAATGAGCTCCAACTACAACAGTTAAGTCAACTCGTGCATCGGTAATAACAATAAATCAAATGATATAATATAATAGAATAACTTGTGTCTACTTTAAATACTCTAACAACACTTGTTGCTAATTATACTAGCATACTTTTACTAAAGTAACATTAACATGTTTAAATGCAGGGCTTTTGTAAGAGAGTATTTCGTATAGTGTAGCATGGTCTACTTGACTTATCTAACCGAAGTGATCGTTACGTTACTTTGCAAACCGTCCCCCCCCCCCACACACACACACAAAAGGACACGGTAACGTTGTGATTCACTTCAATTAATGATAACTACGGAGCTTGCTAACAGCAAGGCACAAGGCTACTTCACTCATTTAGCTAATGTAAGATACAAATGCTGTCGAGCCCTCACTGCTTGTAAGATAAAGAGCACAAACTGACTACTTACCCGAGCGGCGAGCCCCGCTGTTCTCCGTCATTTTTCTCCCGGGTTGTTGTGATCACATGACTGACAAAGCCGTGCTCTGATAGGCCAAGTCAGTTTGATTGCATTAGGGCTCGATTGCTTATCCTGTCTGAGTAGCCCGGATGATGCTGCATCGCAATTTTTGACATCGAATTTTATACACCGAATTTTTTGACACCGAATTTTTTGACGTCGAATTTTTGGGATCTGAATTTGAACATTCGAATTTTTTTCACTTGAATTTTTACATTTTTATTTCACATAGGTAAATTCGGAGCAAAAACATTCAGATACATGATTTTCAAAGTAATTATTTTCAATGCTATAAATTCGGTGTCTAATACAATTCGAATACTTCTGTCTCTTGTTTGCTTCCATACGATAGCGATACCGATAACTTCCTGCTTCTCAAGACCAATACCGATAACAACAATTTTTTTACGCCACTAAATATTTTAACGCGATTTACGCATGTGTATTTTTTTTCCTCGGCCGCCCCGTAGTTTCAAAGCGCATCGAGTTTAAAATACCATCTACAAGCTGATGCTGACAGCCCCGCTCCTGTCGCCCGCTTGTGGCAGACCACACTTCCACGCTCACCGGCAGGCACCGACTGGCCATCTGGAGGACCGGGAGGGTGTGTGTATGTGTGGCCCGAGCGAGAGAGAGAGAGAGAGACCTTACGTGCATTGTTGTTGTTAGCATCTGGTGCTAGCTAGCTGCGCTAACGGATATACGGAGCTGTTTAAATGAAAACAGAGGAGCGACATTTCGCCAAAACTGCGCCGAGCACTTGACTTTATGCAGGAAGCCAGACAGTGGGACATTGTACGAAAAGTCAGCACACTCAGCACGGATAGTGCGCAACATGATTGCAGCGTTCAGGCAGCTCCGGTTCGAGCATATGCCTTGAGTTGCACATAGCTCCAACGCCCATACCACCGACGACATGTTTGTTTACTGTCCTGGCTTCACGAGTTAGGGAGCGCTGGATTTGTGAAAAACTCCCCTCTTCCTAAACCACTAATACCACAGTACTGGCAAAACGGGAGGAGCCGAGTGAAAAACAAGCGCCCCTCATCCCAATCCACCCACACCGCAGTATTTTTTTCTTTTTTTTTACCCAAAAAATATATTGTATATTATCGGGGCTATTAATACTGGTATCGGGTTTATCGGGATGACGTCATAATTCCTAATATCGGACCGATAATTATCGGCCCGATAATTATCGGCCCGATAATTATCGTGCATCCCTAGTATTAATACATGTAGTGGAGTCAAAGTACACCATTTACCTCTGTACTGTAGAGGAGAAGAAGAACAAAGTAGCAAAAGATTGAAATACTTAAATAAAGTACAAGTATCTCAAAATTGTACCCAAGTAGGCTATAGTACTTGAGTTTATGAATTTAGTTACTTTACACCAGATGCCATAAAGATAGAAAGACTAAGCCTTGCACAGAGGCATGACAATAGATTTTCAAAATGCTCAACAGTGCTGCCAAAATTATAAACTGACTGCTACACAATTAAAATAAATGCTTTTATATATTTCTATTAGATGTGACTCTTTAGCGTTTCTGTTATTATTAACACTGCTGCTTTAGTTGTTTTGACTGCTAAAATCCTCTGTTATTCCTCATTTTAAAGCCGATATTCCGTGGGGTCGGGGGGCTCGGGTCCTTGTCACCTTTTCCATACCTGATGAGTTTGCATCCCTGATAATACTTAGTAAGGAGGCCATAATATTTTTGACTCATGGCTGAAGTTAAGTTTCTCCAGCTCTCCCCAGGTTGGCAAAAAAATGCATCTCAAAATGCATCCGATTGATGCTTTAAAATATGGAATATTCAACATTTTCTTCCGGGGGAGCAAGAATCCCTAGAGGGATAATATCCTTCTCACCTTTTTCACCCCTGACCCGTTTTCATGCCTGATTGCTTAGCTGTCTGCTGGTTCTCCTCTCTGTTTCTCCAAACTGTAGCTCCTACAACCCCCCTTCAAACAATATGAACTATCCCCTAAAAGCAAGTCAAATTGACATTACATTTATCTCCCCTTAACCTGCAAATACACAAACATACATTTTTGTATTGATGGTGAGCAATTTAACAGACATTAAAATGTAATAACATGTGTGCTAAAATTGTTTTGTGAAATGTTTCAGGAAGACAAGTCTTAATTTAGTTTGAATTGTGTTTTTCTTCTTTTTTTAGGACGATCATGCTATTCTTAAAGGCGATTCATGCTGAGTGTGGATCGAAACATAGTACAGGACAACATCCCCTCCTTAGTTTCTGCCCTGTCCATGATGTTTGGGAGCTATTATTGCTTCAACATCGCCTACCCGTCAGAGCTGGCATCCACCCTGGAGTTTGTCCAGAGGTATGTGTTTTTTGGGATTGGCTTTATCCAACAATTTCTTTTATTAAACTGCAACAAATCTAAAGCAGCTGCTTCAGTGAATTGGGGGTTAAGATAATTGTCATTTTGGCTTCAAAATAATAAGATTGATGTGAAGTTTTTTGTTGTTAGGCAAGCTATTTTATTATTAATTCTGTGGTTTGTATTTTTATTTTAAGGTGTTTTTTCTCCATCAACCCAGAGAAGGGCACCAAAGTAGAGAAGACACGCGCATCCCGTCTTCAGGTGAACCCGAGAGTCCTCATCTTGATACAGGAACTTTCGGACCATGAGTGGCGTGATGTCTGAATATGGACAGTAAGATCAATGGCATGTGGCGATGTGCCCACGTTACAGTTTGTTTGATTGTTTAAATCGTAGTTAAAATTTGAAGTGCCTTTTTTTTATGTTCTTTTAACTAATTTAAAAAAATGCAATATGTCCATCCATCCATCCATCTTCTCCCGCTTATCCGTGGTTGGGTCGCGGGGGTAGCAGTTCCAGCAGAGAGCCCCAAACTTTCTTTTCCCTGGCGACATCAACCAGCTCTGACTGGGGGATCCCAAGGCGCTCCCAGGCCAGCGAAGAGATATAATCCCTCCACCTGGTCCTAGGTCTACCCCTTGGTCTCTTCCCAGCTGGACGTGCCTGGAACACCTCCCTAGGGAGGCGCCCAGGTGGCATCCTAACTAGGTGCCCGAACCACCTCAACTGGCTCCTTTCGACGCGAAGGAGGAGCGGCTCAACTCTGAGTCCCTCCCTGATGACCGAACTTCTCACCTTATCCCTAAGGGAGACACCAGCCACCCTGCGGAGAAAACCCATCTCGGCCGCTTGTATCCGCGATCTCGTTCTTTCGGTCATGACCCATCCTTCATGACCACATAGGTGAGGGTAGGAACCAAAATGGCCTGGTAGACAGAGAGCTTTGCCTTCTGGCTCAGCTCCCTTTTCGTCACAACGGTGCGGTAAAGCGACTGCAGTACCGCTCCCGCTGCTCCGATTCTCCGGCCCATCTCACGCTCCATTGTTCCCCCACTCGAGAACAAGACCCCGAGATACTTGAACTCCTTCACTTGGGGTAAGGACTCATTCCCTACTTGGAGTGGACAGTCCATCGGTTTCCTGCTGAGAACCATGGCCTCAGATTTGGAAGTGCTGATCCTCATCCCATCCGCTTCACACTCGGTTGCGAACCGATCCAGTGAGTGCTGAAGGTCGCAGACCGATGAAGCCATTAGAACCACATCATCTGCAAAAAGCAGTGGTGCAATCCTTAGTCCACCGAACTGCAGACCCCCTCCCCCATGACTACGCCTCGAAATCCGATCCATGTATATTACAAACAGGATTGGTGACAAAGCGCAGCCCTGGCGGAGGCCAACCCTCACCGGAAATGGGTCCGAGTTACTGCCGAGGACCCGGACACAGCTCTCGCTTTGGGAGTACAGAGATTGGATGGCCCTGAGTAGAGACTCCCTCACCCCATACTCCCGCAGCACCTCCCACAGTAACTCCCTGGGAACTCGGTCAAACGCCTTCTCCAAGTCTACAAAACACATGTAGACCGGATAAGCGTACTCCCAGGCCCCCTCCAGGATCTTTGCGAGAGTAAAAAGCTGATCCATTGTTCCACGACCAGGACGGAATCCGCATTGTTCCTCCTCAATCTGAGGTTCGACAATCGGCCTGACCCTCCTTTCGAGTACCTTAGAGTAAACTTTCCCGGGGAGGCTGAGTAGTGTGATGCCTCTGTAATTGGCACACACCCTCTGATCCCCCTTTTTAAAAAGGGGAACCACCACCCCGGTCTGCCACTCCTTCGGTACTGTTTCCGACTTCCACGCAACGTTGATGAGACGTGTCAACCATGACAGTCCCTCAACACCAAGAGCCTTCAGCATTTCCGGGCGGATCTCATCCACCCCCGGGGCTTTGCCACTGTGGAGTTGTTTGACGACCTCAGTGACCTCCCCCCGGGAGATTGGTGTTGATCCCCCGTCATACTCCAGCTCTGCCTATAACATAGAGGGCGGAGTTGTCGGGTTCAGGAGTTCCTCAAAGTGTTCCTTCCAACGCCCTAACACTCCATCAGTTGAGGTCAACAACGTCCCATCCTTACTGTACACAGCTTGGATGGTTCCCTGCTTCCCCCTCCTGAGGTGTCGGACAGTTTTCCAGAACAACTTTGGTGCCGCCCGAAAGTCCTTCTCCATGTCTTCTCCGAACTTCTCCCACACCCGCTGCTTTGCCTCGGCCACGGATGAGGCTGCTGCCCTTCGGGCCTGTCGGTACCTAGCAACTGCCTCGGGAGTCCCCCGGGATAACAAATCCCTGAAGGCCTCCTTCTTCAGTCGGACGGCTTCCCTGACCACCGGTGTCCACCAGGAGGTTCGAGGGTTACCGCCCCTTGAGGCACCTAGGACCTTGAGACCACAGCTCCCCGCCGCGGCTTCGGCAATAGAGGCTTTGAACACCGACCACTCTGGTTCAATGTCCCCAACCTCCACAGGAATGCCCGAAAAGCTCTGCCGGAGGTGTGAGTTGAAGGCCTCCTGAACGTGGGCCTCCTCCAGATGTTCCCAGTTCACCCGAACTACATTTTGCCTCTCTGAAGAACCAGCACCTTACCGTGGTAGAGAGGTTTGTGTGCCCTGATGAACCTGGGGGCTGTGTTGTCTGGAACCTTGTGTTCCTGGTAGGGTCTCCCATGGCAAATTGGTCTCAGGCAAGGGGCCAGACTAAGATTAGTTCAAAAGACCTCATGAAAGACGACACAAGAAGTGAGGATACCCGGCCCGGAGGAAGCCCGGGGTCCCCTTCTGGAGCCAGGCCCAGAAGGAGGACTCGTCGGCGAGCGTCTGGTGGCCGGGCTTGCCACGGAGCCCGGCCGGGCCCAGCCCGAAAAGGCAACGTGGGCAACACCTCCGCTTCTCCGTCCCGCGGGCCCACCACCTACGGGAAACAGCGATGGGGTCGAGTGCGCTGCCAGAAGGGTGGCAGTGAAAGCGGAGGGTCTCGACGGACCAGACCCGGGCGACAGAAGCTGGCTTTGGGGACGTGGAACGTCACCTCTCTGGGGGGGAAGGAGCCGGAGCTTGTGCGGGAGGTGGAGCGTTACCAGTTGGATCTGGTTGGGCTCACCTCTACCCACAGCGTCGGCTCTGGAACCTTACTTCTGGATAGGGGTTGGACTCTATTCTTCTCCGGAGTTGCTCAAGGTGTGAGGCGCCGGGCGGGTGTGGGGATACTCACAAGTCCCCGGTTAGGTGATTCGTTGTTGGAGTTTACCCCAGTGGACAAGAGGGTCGCCTCCCTACGCCTGCGGGTTATGGGGGGGAAAACCTCTGACTGATGTGTGCTTATGCACCCAACAGCAGTTCAGAGTATACAGCCTTCTTGGAGACCATGGAAAGAGTCCTGTATGGGGCTCCTGAAGGGGACTCTTTAATCTTGCTGGGAGACTTCAACGCACATGTGGGCAATGATGGAGACACTTGGAGGGGCGTGATTGGGAGGAACGGCCCCCCTGATCTGAACCGGAGTGGTGGTTTGTTACTGGACTTCTGTGCTAGTCATGGATTGGCCATAATAAACACCATGTTTGAACATAAGGATGCTCATAAGTGTACGTGGTACCAGAGCACCCTAGGCAGAAGGTCCATGATCGATTTCGTTATCGTATCATCGGACCTGAGGCCGTATGTTTTGGACACTCGGGTAAAGAGAGGGGCGGAGTTGTCAACTGATTACCATCTGGTGGTGAGTTGGGTCGAGTGGCGGGGGAAGCCTCTGGATAGACCTGCTAAGCCCAAACGTGTAGGTAAAATGCAATATGTAACTTTCAAAATGTCAAACTATTCTTTTAAGGTCATTGTAGCCACTCTTGCGGTTTGCAGTTACAAAGTGAAGTTGCTTAAACAATCTTCAGTTGGCTTATGTGGATGTAAAAGCTCAGGACATTACTGTTGAGTGTAAAAATGTTGACGTGTTTTGTTTTCCACTTGGGTTTTTGCTTCTCAAGTGAAGGGTCTCTGCTGACCCTACCTCTTCACCTATCTCACTTAGACACACACTCACATGTGTTTTGCAACTGTAGCTTCATCACATACACACTTACTTTAGCAATGAACATGTATTCAACTAAGACAATCCCTTATTTTGGCTAAGTTACAGCTCAGTCATTGGCTGTGACAGTCGAGTATTATATTATACAGGTGCCCACTATAAGAGATGAGACATATAAAGTACTAACATATTTGAAAACATTATTTCCCATAAATCATTTGATGTGATGTAAGTAACCTCTCAACTTTGTTCAGCTTGAATTTCCTGGACAATGTGAGCTGTTTGTTTATTGTGCAGCCTTAGTTTGTATGTTTTACCAATATGTATGTTGAGAAATGACAGATGTTTTTGATCACTGCTATTATATATGTATAATAAATTCTTGGAAAGGCAAGTTCTTGTTGGAATTTGTTCAACTTTTAATACAGTGGCTCTTGAGGTTTATCTAGCTTTGCATTTTTTATTTTAAGTGCTTAATCTGTGTACCCTGGATTACATTCTTCACATTTCTGGTAATAGTCAAACATATATATACGAAGGCTTGTATCCGCTTGTATCCGCGGATACAAGCGGCCGAGATGGGTTTTCTCCGCAGGGTGGCTGGTGTCTCCCTTAGGGATAAGGTGAGAAGTTCGGTCATCAGGGAGGGACTCGGAGTTGAGCCGCTCCTCCTTCGCGTCGAAAGGAGCCAGTTGAGGTGGTTCGGGCACCTAGTTAGGATGCCACCTGGGCGCCTCCCTAGGGAGGTGTTCCAGGCACGTCCAGCTGGGAAGAGACCAAGGGGTAGACCTAGGACCAGGTGGAGGGATTATATCTCTTCGCTGGCCTGGGAGCGCCTTGGGATCCCCCAGTCAGAGCTGGTTGATGTCGCCAGGGAAAAGAAAGTTTGGGGCTCTCTGCTGGAACTGCTACCCCCGCGACCCGACCACGGATAAGCGGAAGAAGATGGATGGATGGATGGATATATACGAAGGCAGTGTAGTTTAAATTAAATCTTTCAATCTGACTAATGTATAGGAATTATTTTTTTTTTTTTTCACTGAGCAATAATCCTTACAGGCGGTTTTATACTATATATTTGAGATTGATATTCATAGAACAGTTTTTTCTGCATTTTAATTGTAATAAATACGTTTTACAGAACATTTTAATTGCAGTATTTAGATGTTGCTTTCACCGTAAAACACCGCATTACACTGATGCTTTTACAGTTAAACAGTGTTATTTGTTTGGTATGTTTCTGTAAAATTGAATGAGATTCAATGTACAATATACAACAACTGCATGTAAATCTTACTGAAATAATCAGTTTAATAGCAACGTGATCATGCTAATTCAGCAGAAAAGGGCTGTTGAAATTACAGATTTAAAATTTAAATTACAACAGTTTTAAAATATACACGTTGTTCTGTAAAGTTGTTTACAGTTTACCGTATTTTTACATCATTATTCTGGCAACAAAGCTGCCAGGTTTTTACCGTAAAAACAACGTTTTTTTTTACAGTGTATGCTCTCATTCAGTGCAACGGCCAGGGCATTCGATCAAGGATGTAGAATACCTTGGTTGAAGGATATTCTACCCAGAGACCCAGAACAAGATCTGATTGGTTGCTTTCTTTTCTAACACAAAACCACTGAAATGCGTAGTGCATGGTCCGAGAAGGACAAACAAATCAACGTAACACTGTAATATTACAGATCAACAACACAGATACCATTCTCATTTATTCATTTTATTTATATAATTAAATCGATTTTTTGTTTGTTTTATCTGAGTGTTCCAGGGTATTCTCTGAATACCTTGAAGGCCCTGAGGGTTCGCCACTGGTATACAGGCTAGTATGGCTAACTCAGACTTGGAAATCTATCGAGCCCGGGGTACTTCGTTAGGAGAAATTTCGAGGCTGCACATGTGTAGACTCCGCGGTCTTAAAATCCCCACAATGCTTTGCGCACGGACCAATTTCCCCAAATCTGTGGCGTAAAATGTAAGGCGGGGCCTCTCATATGACGCACACTTGCTAGCCTGTTCCACTCTTTGTTTTCCAAATGCCAGGAAGTATTCTTGCCTCGCTTCTGAAGCAAGATGCTCGGCAGACATGTGCTACCAAGCAAGCGTACTTGCGATTGAGAAACACCCTTAGTCTACTGCCATGCTATTCAGTTCACTTTCTCCTACTTCCTGTAGGCCTACCCGGTTTCCTGTCTAACCTTCAGTACACATTTTACAAAAATATAAATGTGCAAATATGAAGCATACAGGTCAATATCACCATTGGTAGCTGAACTGTCAATATTCTGTCAACGATTTTAAAAGCAATTTAAATAATAACAAATTAGAAGACAGATTTCAGTATTTTGACACAGAACGATTTTAGAAGCAATCTATTTCTATTGGTAGTATGTTTCGTGCCTGCACCAAATAATAACAAATAAGAAGGAACAAAAGATTTTAAAAATACAGATTTCAGTATTCTGAGGCTCTGAGTCCCCATTTATTTTCCTCACGGTCGGCAAGAAAGGTCCGACATTATACAATTTATAATAAAAACAGATTAAATTAATTTCGTGACTATAACACGAAATGCCGTGAGACTGGGTTGCATATTAAGACCAAAACTCATGTACAACAACTTCCTTACTTGCAATAAATAAGCACTAATTAGAGGGTTATTGAGGAAAAACTCTCCAACTAATGGCTTATTACTTGTAGAATATGGTCATGCAGAATAAGGCATTAATAAGTGTTTTATAATGACTAATAAAGAGCGAATATACTGCTAATATGCATGTTAATTAACAACTAGTTGATGGTGAATATGTGTAATTTAATATAAAGTGTTACCCAAATATGATATTTGTTTTTACACATTTTTGCTCTTGGATTATCAGTTTGCTTTTCTTATTTGCATGGCATTGTAGGGGGGAAACTGAGAACCAAGACCAAGATCATTGTTTTTACCATATGGCTGTGGTTTTTATTGTTGTTTATTTTGTGTTCTTACCTTTATTTGTTTTTGTTTTGTCAGCTGTGCTGTGTGATTTAGTATTTCTCTGTACAGCACTTTGGTCTGGAGGTTTTAAAGTGCGTTATAAATAAAGTTGAATTGGATTGCCAACTGCTTCTCTTAAAATGGCAAAAACTCTAAAGTGATAATATGACCATAATAAATAATACAATCTGAACTGATTGGATAGCCTACATGTTGTAAAATGTAACATGTAACAAAGAAAAAGCAACCACTACAACAAAACAAAACAATCTGGCCTTTATTTTAATTGCTTATCATCTTGATGCCTCAATGATTCTCCAAAACCCAGTTCTCCTTTAAAGGAATGGTATGCTCATGACACTCATTTTAAAATAATTATCATCCGATAAAACAGACCAGTCTCTGCCAGTCTCTCTTTTTTTTTTTTTTAATCCGATGACATTATCAGTGATTTTAAACTGATTAATTACCTAAATAACATCAACACTGTGGGCGGCGCCATTTTACCGGACGTGACGTAAACCATGCGTTTGGTTTCGAGGACACATTGATGTTCATGTTATTTACTGTAGTTACTCTCTTCAAATATGCCTCATTGTATCGCGAAACATTGCCACAATTCTGATGGGAACAATCCACGGAATACTCGGTTCTATCTGTTGCCAAAAGGTAAGCGTAGGAAGTACGTTCGGAGGCAGTGGCTAGCGAAATGTGCTCGGCCCGAACCGAAAGATCCACAGGCGCATGTATGCAGCGGACATTTCAAGTTTCCGGACGACTACTATGAGTATGATAAAACATAACATGGGATTTATTGAACAACCATTACTTAATGGAGATGCAGTACCATCGGTCTTTCTGGTGTCATCACCGACCAGGACACCAGTTCGGCCAGTTGAGAAATCGCCCTCTGCAAGTGTGAAGCGACGGAGGACCAGAAGTAGTGCTCGGAGTAAGAATAAGGTATGTTATGGCGCATTTCCATTGCAGCGGGTAGCCCCGTTTAAACGTCCTTTATCGTCCAGGCCAGGCCAGTTTTTGGTGGCCTTTCCATATAGCGTAGTAACGGCTAGTGGGTATTTCCCCCCAGTTTTTCCGGCCCCATAAAATCGTGGTTCTAGGGCCAGGGACAACGAGGCTGAGTATGCTAAACTAGAGAGGGAATCGCTAGCAAGGGTGGTACTACATGCATACATATCTAGTAATCAAAATCATTGTATCTACTAAGTAGTACTAAGTAGGCTCGAACCTGTATGGCTGAATTCCCCCTTCCAATCTCTTCATATTGCTCAAAACTTCGCCATGTTTTCGTGTGTTTACAAAGTGAACGCATGGATGACGTCACGACCATCACGTGACTACTGAAAATGGGCAAAATGGCAGCGGGCCTGACGGAATATACAGGTTTTGATCAAAAAGAGCTATAAAATCATTATTTACCGGGGAATATCGCTGATTTCTTCAGGGTATGGTTTAAACATAATGTTTCACTAAATACTGAAGTTTTGATTAATTATCTAAAAAGGTGACTTCAATTGCAGAAGCTGCCTTTATATTCAAAGAATTAGAGCTTCCCCATTTGTCTATGCCACCAACTCAGGCTGGACTCCCAAGGATTCAGTGTGGCTCTGGTTTATTGTTCTCATCCATCCCAGATATAACTTCATGACAGAAGTATGTTTAGGTTCAAAGCCTTTTACAAAACCCCAAACCAGTCCTCTGTTTGCATACCAAGCTTCCCGCTATATAATGTGGGCTAAAGTGTTAACAAGACTCAAGGTTGCCTATTGACACATTGTCATACTTTGTGTGTACAATGGCCTAAAGGGAGTTTGGTTCGAGCATTCATGTGAAAAACCAGAAAGCCTTAATCATTGTATTTTTAGAATCGCCGCTCCCGATATTCAGAATCGCACAAGAAAAGACAGGAGTCTGATGCATTCAAAATACACCACACACCCTCCAGACTCAGGCCACAGGCGAAGCCTTTCGAGGGACTGCATTCCGTTGGGTCACTGAGGAATGTGGACCAAGTCGCTTGCCACGACAAACTCGTGTTATCGGTTCATTTGGCCGTTCTGAAGTTCTAAACAATGGCGGTCTGAGCGGCGGTCGGCATAGACCAACATTGGGCTACATGGCATCATTTTATCTCTATTCCTCCTCTTGAGATCTGAGGAAGATACCGTCCTGCGGTGTTTACTGACGAAGGAACACTGCTAAAAGCAGCTGTGGTTCACCGTTCTGTAAATATGGCCCTTGCCAGCCAAATTGTTCCCCTTGTTGACAGTGGTTTTGGCCCTCCATCTCGCCTAAAGCACACAGGCCTCCCTTGGGGGTGGTTTGAGACCTGACAGGGGGTAGTTAGACAAAATAGATAATGCCTATCTACTGCTGACAGTTGGCAGAGAGAGAACAGCAAAGAGATGGATGGATGCTCTTAAAATAAATGAACAAAAGTCGTCCCAAAAAAGTCCTCCTCAATCCGACCACAGAAAGCTGCTATATGTTGCTTCTTCTCTGAGTGTCTCGTGTGGACAGTCACAGACTTGGTGATCACTGTTAGAATTCCTCTACTTTCTTAAGAAATCTGCTAAAAAAAAAAAATGAATAAGGGGAATTTTTTGTTCTTGATCCTTACCCCAAGAGTTCGATATTTTGGTCAACTGAGACACTTCCAACTGCTGACTAACAATGACGATGCGGTCGAAGCATCAGAACAAACTGCCTTGGCTATTTTTTGCTCATAATTTATAGTTTTATGGTTGTCATTGAGAAGCATTTCACTTTCTTGGTTGATAATTTTCCGATGAAAACATCTGCAAAAACTAAATATATTTGTTTTTTACAACACATGAATAGTTTTGAGCAGATAGAACAGAGGCCTGTACTATGAAGCTGGTTCAACATAACCTGGATATCTTTGAGTTAGCCGGTTGGCCTAATCCAAAACATACGCGCTCTTGCTAAACTGTACTACGACGCGGGTTATCAAGTGGATCGCTCAAGCCAGCCGTGTCCTATCTAGTTAGGTGCGCGTTCACATGAAAGGGGTGGTATTTCGACCAATCACAAACATGGAGAAGCATACTGACAGCGCAGCGTCATACTTCCTGAATGAAAAGTCAACTATATAATTAGACAAATATGAAGAAGTTAAACTTTAAACATCCATGACTTAAACACTTTATCCAGGATCAAAGCCACATAGCTGCACCTGCAAGGTGAATACAGCTGGTAAAAGAAAAAGTGTTTGAATGCGTACATTAACAGGTTTATGATATCACTGCCCCGTCTAAAACACGATCTGACTTTAATTACGTTTGTCTCGAGTGTTTCGTCAACTTAATGTGTTGCTTAAAATAATACTTCTGCATACAGTATGTGACACTGTGAGTGTTGCACGGCCAGATACGGCTCAAGAAGCTGACTCATATAAGGAAATATATGATATGAATGATGGGACACATCGACGTCTGCACTCACAGTGCCACGGACTGTACTGTTACTTTGATCCGGTTACTTATGTTGTGGCAGATATTTAATTAAGCTTTCTTAACGCTAATGTTATAATAGTCAGATTGCTCTGAAGATGGGAGGTGATATTCTATTAATGTTCACGTTCACACAGTCAGTGATTTTTGCCGGCCGTCTTTCCTGCAACGGCAGTTTTTCTGTATTTCCTTTCTCCTGTAATATGACTTGATCGCTTTAAACTCCGCACACTGAGCTCTGATTGGTCAACAGGCAGTGCTTTCGCTGAGTTGAGCTCTTAGCCTGCTGCGGAGCAGGTTAGCCGCACAGCATAAGTTACCATGGAGATCTAGCCCGCTAAAAAGAGAACCAGCGTCGTAGGACCGGAAACCCAGAGTTTTCCCTGAAGTTAGCCGGCTAAGCGAAAATCCTGCTTCGTAGTACAGGCCTCAGGTTGTACATATCTGCACCTAACTGACAGATTTCCTGGAAATGTATATACCATATCTGCATTTTGTCACAGGTAGAGGAGCCGGCTGAGCCCAAATGCAGGAGACGGGAAGGTACAACAGAACCAGAAAATTCAAGGCAGAACAGAACAGAACTTCCGGAACACAACAAATGACATACAAGGATCCAACAGGTGGAACTAACAAGGCCAGGAAAAACATACACAAAAGTAAAACAACAGATAGAGAAATCTTCAAAAGGAAAGAGACAAACTAACAACTAGGTTTGACACAATTGCATAATTGCTGTCGCAGTATCTTATAAATTACAATGCTTACATGCTAAAAGATATTTAGATACAAGTTTACATTTTTATTTAGAGAAGCCCATTTCTTTCTCTGTTTTCAACCTCTTATTTGGTGCACATGTGTTTTTTCCCAGGTAAAGTCAGTAAAAGGCCATGCAGGCTAAGTCAAGGTGATGTTGAATCTGGATATTTCCTCCAGATAACAGATACCCAACAATACACACCCACCCAACACCCACATCACACCTCACAACAGAACGACAGAGAAACAGGATTCGGGGAACCTGGGAAGATAAGTAAAGATGACAGCACAAGAGAAGGGGAGAGGGGGTGAGAGGGAGAGTCAGCCAGACTGGAGGGGAGAGAGAGAGAGATCTCCAGCAGTGCCAGCCAAAAGGGGATCAAGGTGGTTTTGGATGAGTTTCAGAGGTAAGCTGCAGTTAAAGCCCCTAGCTTGGACCGTTCACACGCAAATGCCAAGCCCCACCGCACACACCGTGAAACACGAGACAACACTCAGGTGTTTGGTGACAGAGTAGAGGACAGGACCCTCTGTTTGGGGTTGGTTTCAAGAATGCAAATGTTGTATCACATCCATCCTGTGGAAGAGATAGTTGTTTCCTTTGCCTAAATGTTCCTATACGTTTCCTGTGGTGACAAAATACTCCTAAAAATAAAAACATAGTTAAATGTATCAAGAGACATTGTTGGTAACTGGGTGTGTTTGGTTAAGAGCTTCTTTAAAGTAAATTGTGGGGAATTTCTTTTGTCCGTCATCATCGCTGGAGGATATCTGCTGTATACTGCAGTGATAGAATTGTCTTGCAACTGGAAATATAATACAATTCGGGTGAAATTGTGTTTAAACTGATCTTTTCGTGAATGAGACTCAAACACAGGATTAAGATGTAAAACAAATTGGTGTTTCACCAATGGACCCAAAACCAACTCCAAAATAATGCTCGGTTGGATGCTTGATGAAAGGATAGGGAACTTACTTAGTTGCTAATACCTTTGCGATCAACTTCATAAGATCACTGTTGTTGGTCAAGTTTCCCCCAAGATACACTACTACACTTGTCAAACTGTCTTAGTAAAACATGTGAGTCAGATTAGTACGCTGAGTTTTAGAGATGACAACTGGATTGATTTATGAGAAGCCACTTTACACACATTCACACTTATTTTTCAGCTGACCAAAGCTGAATCTTCTTCAGACCTTAGCTGATGGGTTTCGAGTTTGCAGTTTGGCTAATTTGCCAATCCCTTTATGAAATGTTCTCTATTAAAGACAGATTCACACCCAAAAGCATGATGCAGATACCGGCAGAATATTAGTTCAGTTTACTTCAGGTGACTCAAGGTTGTGTAAATGTTGGCAAACATGAGAATGAGTAGTAGGCGAGTGCTGGGGTGGGAAAGCCAAGTGCGGGAAATGAGCTGATTGCAAGGGCAGGAAGGAAGGCAGGATACGGAAAAAACTGGAATGTTGATACGATATGCAAAACCCGAAACAAATACGTTTGTGTTGACTTTTAACCTGCATGCAACACCATCTGAAAAAAGATTGGTGAATAGGACCTATAATGAAACGAGAATGCTTCCAATAGCAACGCTTTGTGTTGCCTACAATCAGTTCATTCATAGAATGCAGTATATTCTCAAAGACCTTTCTCCAATATTTTGTTCAAAAGAAGTTCAAATTCAGCTCAATGCATCTTTACTAGAGTAAAGCCAAAACAATACATGCCAATAGTTTTACTTGTGAGAATGATATAAAACCTGACAAACTGTGCTCTGATGTCTTGTGACTTAAGTTAACAGGCATTGATTGGAAGCCTCTGGTCTTTCATCCTAAATGTTTAACATGGCGACAGCTTTGTAATCACTGCCAGCCTCCAATCAGGCTATTTGACCCGTCTCTTCTCTGTTCGCGCCCTTCAGTCATTACAGGAAATAAAAGTGAACAATCCAACTAGCTTCTCTTGCTCTCACTTTCTTTCTCTCTGTTGTTCAACCCTTCTATCTGGCACTGGGTGCCAATGTTTATGCATTTACTGAGATTGCTGGTGGGATTGTCAGAGAAAAAGGAGGGTTTATTTTTTTTTTCTCTTTCTTTTTTTTCTGTGCAATCTCTTGCCTTCAGAAACCATTAATGCCCATTCAACATCAACATCAAGGCACAGCTTTGATGTCTATTCTGGCAACAGACCTCTTTCTTTCTCTGCTGCCTGCTGCTCTCTCTCTGTCTCTCCCCTTCTCTCCATCCCCCTTTATCCCTTCCTCTTCCCTTCACTCACTCTTTACGGTTACTGTACAATCAAATAATTAAACGGATTGCCGACAAAATGATTTTACCTGGCAATTAAATATGCAAAGCGAGTCGGAAAGCAGCGTATGAGAAGGCGATTAAAAAGGGGCCCACTGCAAATCTACAAAGGCTTCACCCGCACAATAGGCAGCAGCCCCTGCCCGCCTCACACACTAGCTTAGCCTGGGGAGTGACTGGTGCCTCTTTATACCAGTCTCACACAGCCATGTTTACAATAGCCCCAACCATGCTATGCCAATTACTACAATGCATGGAGAAATGAATGCCACTGTTTGAAGAGAAGACATGGATGAAGGTGGCGGCGTCTGGGACATATGGGGTGTGTGGGGGAAGAAAAGAGCATGCTGCCAATGACATCAAAGTTACACCATAGAATGTTCACCATTGAAGAAAAGACAGAATTGTGTGCTTTAAATTAAATGTAAGTTCGAGCCAGTCAAAAGTCATGTTTCCGTGAAAGCAGGAACTTCAGAAGCTGTGTATAACCTGCGTTGCAATTCAACAAAGCACCTATTCGGACTGGAATGCCACTGAAAGGCTGAGGGAAGATAGCGGGGGGGGGGGAGCTCCTGATGTGCAAGAGCGGGAATGCGACAGTCAATGTCCATCTATCAACGTTTCGCTGGGGAAAAATGCAAGCAATTTTCCTGGATAGGTTTCCCTTCAAAGCCAGAGCCCCAAGAGGCTGTAAAAATAGAGCTGGGGGAGCGGGGGTGGACGGTAGAGGGTTACACCTGCCCCATTCTAGACAGTTGAACAGAAACTAGCTGGTTCAGCCTGATTTAACCCTCCTCATTGTGAAGTTAGAGGCATCGAGGAATTGATTTTAGGGTTTGGGCGGTATGTAATGCATTGATCATGTGAAGGACTTTCACCGCTCTGCGCCTTTGAAGAGAAGAGTCTGGGAAATTAATTTGTGGTGTTAGAAATACAAACATCAGGGGTGGCTGCAGTAAAGACATTTTTTAAGGCAAAAAAGTATGTGCTTTAAGGAATAGAAAAACCTACAGTGTCTCATAGATGTGACAATCATTGGTGGCTTGTCTGTTTTTCTTCCTCTTTTTGTTGCCATATTGCCAGGAACAACAAAATGAAAAATCATTTTGTGGGAAGTGAAAGCTTGTCAGTAATGACTACTGTTATCTTTGTTACGTTACGCTTTTTTGCCAATTGCAAGTCTCTTTTTTTATGTCAACTGTTTGAATTGAGCTGTACAAGGGAGTGAGTCTGCAGACAGCCCGTGCCCCACCACTGAATGATCTCCCCCCGCCGCTGAAATAAAGCCGGATAATTGAGGCAAACATGGCTAGCACCTCTGATAGGGGATGCTTCATTACTGTTTGTGTTGACTGTCAGAGAGTTGCTGGTCCTCATTGCTCTTTAATTGGACCAATTAGCCCGTGCCCCCTTTTCCATGCTTAATGTCTATGTTAATTGCTGAATACAGAACGCGTACATTTACCCACTGAGGGGCTGTGACGCATCAAAAGGATTCAGGATTTTAGTGATTTCTGTGTACAGTGATTAACAACTCATGAAATTAAACTTCAATTATTTATTTTGAACTGACTTTTTTAAGGTCTACAGTCCAGCTGTTTGCCTTACTGTACAATGCAAAAACATGGCTGACTTTTATAAATTAATCAGTTCACCTCCGCACCTTCAATCTGCACCACCATGTGATCACAGAGCTGGGCTGCTGTACCATCTCATGTTCTTCATTACTGAGGAAGACATGAGGGTTACACAGAAGGCAGGTTTTACTGTCAGGGATAATTACCACAGGTATTTAACAACAGCTTCCTACTTACTTACAGTCTATATCATTTCTCTATAGCATGGCGGGGATTTGTATTTCCACCATCCAGCATTTCCTATTATTTATTTACAGTTTTACATTCATAATGGAACAGCTCATTCTGATGTTTTTAACGGTTATATTGGACTGGTAATATGTAACAAGAATGGATTGCAGTAAGATTATATTTGTTAAACTGCCTGATTTGTCTTATATTTTCCGTTGGATATCAATCTCCTTTGAGACTTCAGATATTTCACTTCTCCATCTTCTCTACTGAGAATGTCCCCTTCTACCGTACGGGGATTTACACAAACAGGCTGAATACTATCTTTATTTCTCAGTCCACCAAACACTCACAATGACCCAACTAGTGATGAGATTTCCATTTCACTACTTTGGGCTGATAAAACTAGGTTTTATGTTGTCATTCAACGTAAAGATGTGTATTCGTTTTTTTGTACCGAAGCCCCGGTGCCTATGTCTCTGTGTAATATCTGTTTAACCTGACTTTCCTCGTGGAGAATAAAGTTATGGTAAGACATGTTGTTAAAACATTTGCCTTGTAAAATAATACGAGGTACTGAATCTTTATATTTTTGTATTTACTACAAGAACTTTACTACAAGAACAAGAAAGACTTGACAACCTCCCATCAGCAACAACAATGGAGCTAAAAGCGAGCGAGGCACTGCCCCCTGGAGCAGACACCAACTACGCAGTGTGGAAATGCCTAAACAGAATAAGATCTGGTGTTGGATGTGCAAAAGCCACTCTCGCCAAATGGGGATACCTAAATGACGGGGACGTTGTGTGTGACTGCGGCATTGAACCACAAACCATGCAACATCTCCTGATATGCCCCCTGCTGGAGCAACCCTGCACAACATCGGACTTGGCAGAGTTTAATGAGAAGAGACAGCAATGTGTTCAGCTGTGGCTGAACCACATCTAACCAAGCCCTGTAACTGACTGCCTTGTGGACACGATAAGAAGAAGACTACAAGAACGCCCATAACCTAAAATATATTTTTTATGCACTACCTAGTGATCCAGACAAACGTTAGCTTTGTAAGTTCCGTAAAGTGAACAACACAGCCTTGTGATCTCGAAGGTTTGTATATGAATATGTTGGAAATAAAGTCAAAGAAACAGACAAAAATCATGTTCAACAGGATCTGCTTCTAAAGAAGTGACTCACAGCCTTTGCATTCAACCTGGTCCCTCACATATTTTTCATTAGGGTGAATTATAAAAATACTCATGTTGTAGTGATCACTAATTAACTAGGTTTCATAATTCACTCATGGAACTACGGGTTGGGGGTATTGTTTCCACACGGACACATATGATGTTGACTACTTATTGTGTGCCCCCCTTTCTTCTTTCTCTTGTCTTCCCGGGCTGCAACCCGACAACATGTGGCTTTGCACCTTCGATGCACCGCCTCCGACTCCCTTCTCTCGGCACTACACTGGTGACCCTGACATAAGTCTTGCAGAAGTCTCCGAGACTGGACCGAACATGGCTAGAAACGCAGTTTTTCGCAAACTGCCGGAGATTTTTGGAGACGTCCTTGGCTGCCTCGTGCACATGGACTGAGGCTCGGTGCGCCCTCCGCGGAATGGCCGGGGACGTCGCTCGCCATTCCCACATCGTTTTGGCACTGGGAGACAGCAAGCCTTCCGACCACATGGAGACGATACACAACCTGCTAGGTACGGAAGAGCCCGATTTCTTTTTCATGGAACTGTTTCTTCGGGACATGCGGCTGCATGTCCAGGCTGCGCTCGCTAACACGGCTAGTGTGGAGCCCTGCGCTTTAGCCGAAGAAGCTGACCGGTTCTTCCTAGCCGCCCGGCAATTTACCCCTGGGGTGCTGGCCATTACACGCAGCGGCACCTTCCCTGGTAGAGGCACGCCGCCTGGCAGAGACTCCGGGGCCGACGTCATCGAATAACGGCGGTCGACAGCGGTTAACAGCTAATGGCTAACAACGGCTAACAACGACAGCTAACGGATACAACAGCTAACGGCTAACAACGACAGCTAACGGCTAACAACGGCTAGCAGCTAACGGCTAACAATGATGACTGACGGCTAACGGCTAGCAGCTAAACGGCTGACTGCTTCCATATGTTAACATCTGACTATTAACCCTTTTTGGTGGTGCCGGAGAGGAGGTTCGGCCAGGCCTGGTTGACCTCGTGTGGATCTTCTCACAATTTCGCCCACCTGTTTTTGATTGTGGACAGGACGACCCTTTTGAGCTTTTTCCGGTGCCTGAGAGGAGGTTCGATCAGACGGTCGACCTCGTGTGGACACTTTTTCACCACCTCGACGGCGGTTCCGGACGTCGCCCACGTTTTTGATCAGACGGTCGACCTCGTGTGGACACTTTTTCACCACCTCGACGGCGGTTTCGGACGTCGCCCACGTTTTCATCGCCGCCCACGTTTTCATCACCGCTCACGTTTCCATTGCCGCCTGGGTGGCGCACTTCTGGACCCCGTCTCGCCTAGGCAGCTGCTTCGGACGTTGCCCACGCTTTCATCGGCTCATGGGGTGGCGCGCTTCGGGACCCTGTCTGGCCTCTGCCATCGCCTCGGCAGCTGCTTCGGACGTCGCCCACTCTTTCTCTTTCTCTACTCTTTCTAGTGGCGCACTACTGGATCCTGCCTGGCCTCTCCTCTAACCGCGGCTCACGGTTCGGCTCGCCTCGACGGCGGCTTCGGACGTCGCCCACGCTGTCATCGGCCCTGGGTGGCACACTTCTGGACCCTGTCTCGCCTCTCCCCTGTCCACGGCTCCTTCCTCCTGGGGAGACTGCTCCTGCCTCCCGGGGATACTGCTCCTTCCTCCCGAGGACTTTGTGCCCGCTGCCACTGCGCGCTCGCCTGCGGCCGGGCTGCGCTCGCCTGCGGCCGGGCTGCGCTCGCCTGCGGCCGGGCTGCGCTCGCCTGCGGCCGGGCTGCGCTCGCCTGCGGCCGGGCTGCGCTCGCCTGCGGCCGGGCTGCGCTCGCCTGCGGCCGGGCTGCGCTCGCCTGCGGCCGGGCTGCGCTCGCCTGCGGCCGGGCTGCGCTCGCCTGCGGCCGGGCTGCGCTCGCCTGCGCTGCCGGGGCTGCGCTCGCCTGCGGCCGGGCTGCGCTCCTTCCTGCTGGGGACCACCGGATATTCACGCCCGTCCCCACGTCGCAGCACAGCGACCCAGCTTTCTACGGCTGTCGGATGTTGTCTTCATCTGCCACGACGCCTACCGCGGCCCCCTTTTCGACGATGCCCTCACCCTCGTTGGGGCCCCTACCATCTTCTGCGGCCTCCTTCCGACGACCCGTTTCGTGGCCCGGCCCTTGCCTGCGGCCCCACCCTCCTCGGCCCCTGTGGTGCTTCCTCCCAGACGCGAGGATTGTGTCCATGGTTGAATTCTGGGGGGGCTTGTGTAGTGATCACTAATTAACTAGGTTACATAATTCACTCATGGAACTACGGGTTGGGGGTATTGTTTCCACACGGGCACATATGATGTTGACTACTTATTGTAATAATAATAATAATAATAATCCTTATTTATTAAGGATATTATATTATAGCGCTTTATCAAAGACTCTCAAAGCGCTTTACAAATACACATTACACATACAGATCATACATGTAATGTTCATCTACTGTGGACAATACCCACAGGAGCAAATTCGGGTGAAGTGTCTTGCCCAAGGACACAACGGCCTGACGCAGTGGGGCGGGAGCGGGTTTCGAACTGGAGTTCCCCAACGCCCCCTTGATCTGATGATCAAACGCACAGACCACTGCGCCACCCGCCATTGTGTGCCCCCCTTTCTTCTTTCTCTTGTCTTCCCGGGCTGCGACCCGACAACATGTGGTTTTCTGCTTCTCAATAAAGCCAGCTTTGCACCTTCGATGCACCGCCTCCGACTCCCTTCTCTCGGCACTACAATGTACACTTAAAGGTGGGGTAGGTAATTTTGGAGAAACCAGCTCGATTGCGCTAGAATTTGAAACTACAAAAAAATAAAAAATCTGCCTCTTCCTTCAGACTTCCTTACAGAGCCCCTCCTCCAACACACACGAACGCGCACATGACCAATGAGGGCACGAGATAAGTTTGTGCACAGATGGAAGGCTGACAGGCAAGTAGGCCATCCAGTTATTTTAGCCGGGCCGGCTCAGATGATTGGTCGTGCTTTTTACAGCGCCACGGCTTCCACAGATTAATTTTTGTATGTATTTATTGTCAAAGCACTTAATGTATTCATTGCTATCGGGATGTTAAGAGCATTCCATGGAATATAACAAAAAGTGTTTCTGAAATAAATTACATACCCCACCTTTAATTTTGGTTCTAGTGATAATTGATTGGATAGTAGTTTTTGTAAACAACATCTTACATCAGCAACCTTTACAAAGATTTCATTAAAAAAAAATTATTTTAATAATCTGTTGTTACTCCTTCGGTGCTTACTTAATATGTACTTGATATATTGTTTTATTAAAGTTTTTTATACAAGAAACAGTTGGATAACTGTCAGGAAAATAATATTCTCTAACTTGCTGTGTGGTATGAACTGGCAGTAATATCAAACAATATATCAGTGACATTATAGTGCAGTGAAAACAATGGTGAAAGAAGCAAATCCAGTCAAACAGATTTCATTTGAAAAATATAAAACTTTAATAAAGGCTACATCTCTCAATAATTACAATAATTATAGGTCCATGTAAATCTTTAAATGAAACTCTTTATATAATGTATAATTTACAGTTTAGATAGAATGAAACGAAACAAAAAACAAATGGCCGTAGTGTAAAACAAAACAAAAAAACATGATTACAGGATATTATTAAAAGCATAAAAATATCTTTTCAACATGAAACCCTTCTGAAAACCAAGGGATATATATTAAACCCCTGAAACAGGGTAGCACATGGTATGGCATCCATGTAGGCACAGGTGCTGTACTCATAAAACACCAGCGAAACTGTGTGTGTCATTTATGTGTGTGTGCATCACATGTATCAGTATTCATACTTCAGAATGCATAATTACAATGTATACAGGAGCTCTGCTATATACGATGTTACTGTAACAACATTCAAAAGGTATCGGAGCCATAATTCTTCACTTTTTACTTTTTTGTGTTTTTTTGACACGCTAGCTGACTTCCCAGAGAAAGTCGTTTTCAGTTACCCAAACTTGTTCTTGTTAGCACAAGTGATTTTGGTGTGCGGGCTGTAAACACTGCCATTATTAGATGGTACAGCTGGTGCTCCAGGTCTCCTCTCTGTGTGTATCTGTTTACACCCCCCACCCCTCGTGCAATGCCTGATTTACAAACAAAGGCACAACAAAAAGATTGAGCTCTGTCGCCGGACTGGGAGAAGAATAGAGGGAGGGGGGACGTGGGAGAGGAAATGCTAGTGTGAAAAACTTAACATTACAAACTATCAGCAGCATATAAGACTGGGATTGACCATTAGAATGGAAAAGAGTGCGCCTCGGAACAAGACCACTGCGAAGGTTGTTAGTTCAGATCAGGCGGGCGACAAGGCTATGGGAGGTGCTAGGCTAGTGTCACATAAAGTAAAAAACAGACAAAAACAAACAATATCACCACAGTATTCTCCCAACATTCAAAGCAGCTTGCCCATTGGCTGGAAATAGGGAGGGAGGGAGGGGTATATTTAAGAAAACTAAGGAACAGGGTAAAGTGTGGTTGTTTTTTTTCTCAATAAATACTTAATAAAAACTTTCAACTCATGACGAAAAGCATCTCTATATATAATACATGTATATATACATAAATGCATGTATGTATATGCACACGTACAGACGTTTTTGTAGCGATGTCGAAGTGTTAAGAGCAGGTTGGTGCTAGTCTCTCATCACAATAAAACAGTCATCTACATCTTCAGTGGTTATATATTTAAGAAGAGGCGGGGTCTCCCCCCCACTAGCCTCCAATCATCATCATCCTTTGTGTTCTTTTTAAGTCTCTCATGTCATTCCCTTGTGTTTCTAAGGCTGATTGGTTGATAAAGTCAGGGAGGGGCGGTGCCTCCTCTGGGTTCGGCATACTTCATTGGCTCGTCTTCCTTCAATCGCTCCTCTTGTGCTGGATATATTAACTCTGTTTAGCTTAATATTAAGAAATAGAAAAAAAAAAAAGGAGTCTAGAGTATTTTTTGTTAATCACAAAGAGTCTCTTGCTCAAGTTTCTTTAGGGACAGTTTAGCTTTTGGTCGGGCGGGAGAAGGGCATTGGTTGGTTGGCAACAAAGTGGCTTTCAGTCCATCCTCTCCACCTTGCCCAGGACCTTGCCCTCGTACATGGGCAACAAGTTGGCATCCTCCAACACCTCCTCGAACACGGCACCGCACTCAAACTCATTGCTGGCTTTCTTGAAGTAGTACCTGAGAAGGAAACACAAAGAGAGGTCCGTGATTAGAAAATGTTGAGCGTGGGTGTGAGTGAAACAAATAAATAAACCTTGAACTCATGACAGGAGTTGCAGCAGGAGTGCATCTGATACATTTCATCGCATTTTAAGAGCGCTTTGAGACACCTACACGAATACTTCCATATACATGCTTGCGCACAACTCCCTTTAGTCCAAATCAAACACAAACACACACTCTGAGAGCCAGAAATTGATCCTGCTCAAAACAACTTAGTCATAGCCTTCAATGCCATCCCCGCACACTTCAAAGGCTAAGCCTGACTCCACATCACACCACTGCACAAACAGAGCTGAACCCTGCCTTTAAACACTCACTGTGATAATTCAAGCTGTTAGAAACCGCCTGTTTGTGTGTTTCTGTGTGTGTGTGTGTGTGTGTGTGTGTGTGTGTTCATCCATGTGTGCTCATCTCCTCATCTACTGCTGACCATATACAGATTACGGATGCCTATCTGTCCTGCAAGGTCTTATTAAAGTTGAAGGGTTAATTAGAGGCCGTCTTAAGCCCCCCCCCCTCCCCTTTCTTTCTCTCTTCAGTAGCCCCCCCCTTCCCTCTGTGTCTCCATGGCTTCTAATTGGGCTGGCTGTCAAATGAAGGGCCTTTCTGTCACACAGGTTGGCATTTCAGGTGCCTGAGAGTCTGCATGTGACTGAAGGAGCACACTCCGCTGCCTGCACATAAACATGCCTTATGTTTTACACACTTGCCATCAGACACACACACACTTCGGGCAGCGTTCCGATCACCAGCGGAGAACAGAGGGAAGGGCAGAAAGCGGAGCGCAGGCCTTCCTGGCTCGCTGAGTGGGTGTGATAGATTGGACGAGCCTGAGGGGCTTTTAAAGGGAGGGGGGTGGCACCGCTCAGACAGTCTCCTGGAGGTCACAGGTCACCTAGCTAGCCCACTCTTCTTCTTCTTCTCTCAAGCAGAGATAACTCCCAGGGTTAGCTTGGTCCCGGTGACTGTGAAGTCTCCTGGAGCTCCTAATGATTTCTCCTCTCTACTTTCAACCCAGCAAAAGATCAGCGGGAGGGGATTTAATGATAAGCTTTGTAATGGAAAGATGCCTCATTTTGCCCAAGTGTGCTTGCGTTCAGAATACAAACAAAAGAAGAAAAAAGAGATTAAAAAAGCTGTTTTATGAGCAATCGCTCAGTTTAGAGTGGTTCAAACGGCACATAAGAAGGGTTGTGCAAAAACATACACATGCACTTTTATTTGCCGTGTTGATTGTAATTACGCACAAGCCAAAGAGGAGGAGGTGGCACCACCACAGCTGCGAGACTTTCTACACAAGTGTGCAGCGATGTGACAATTGATGGCTTTGTTTAATGATATGGCATTTTGGGTCATGAGTTTCACAGTTGACTAACGTTAGCGTTAGTGGGCAGGATTTAGCCTTTTCATCTGCGTTTGTAGAAACCAAATAAATGCATTACCCTCCTCAGTCTGATTGGCTGATTCTTTTTGCTACATTTTTGCTCACAAATAGTTCAAAGTCATCACTTTGTTTCGGAGAGTGAGACAGAGAGAGACAGAAGGAGTCGTTTCTATTGGAACATGTTTTATGTGGCAGCATTTTTCTCTCTTTGCAACATCTGGCACCGATATCGTCTGGCAGAGCCGTGGCGTACTGTTCTCCACTGTACCGCTGCCATGTCCAAATTAACCAACTCCACACATTCTGCTGCCATTGAAGCCAGACGCTTCATCCCCACCTCCCCCCTTCTCATTCGCTCGCTGAGTTATGGGATAGCAGGGGTGCAATGACTTGTTTGCAGGCTTTCTCTCTTGACTAACAAGCAGATGTGGCTGTAACCTAATGTTGATGTCATGGGCATGCAGTTTGTGTTTTTTTCAGTGGCGTGCAACATAAGCAGAACTGCAACTTGATAAATAAGTTCCTGATGTATTGTCCTCAAACTGCCCAGATATGTTGAACTACCTTATAAGGTCTTATGTTTTTGAAATTCCCCTCATCATCTTGCTATCAGACGTTAACAAAAGAAGGTGCTTACAGCGTTTGATTTTAATGCCTGATGCAATAGTGTGGAGGAGGAATTTGAAGGCCTCGCAATGGTCTTTGTGCAAAAAATAAAATGGCCCAGTCTTCAAAGCCATATTTATTAAGGCTGCCTTACCGTGGAAATCAGTACCAGATGTGGGGGGAAAATTCGCCCCACAACCCCCCCTCATTTCCCCCCCTCTCTGTAAGCTCTGAATACAGTGGATCAGCCCAGTTTCTTTTCAACTATCCGCCTCCATTATTTCACACTCCCACTCAGCAAATACAAGTGCAATAACAAGTGCACACACATACAGACACAGACAACCAGCCCAACAAACCCCGTCTATCAGAATATGTGATGTGTTTTTTGTCAGTGGTTTTGTAATTACCGGTAGTTGCCTTTCTTGCTAAGCTGTTCTTTGAAGTGTCCCAGGGTGAGGCAGTGGGTCTTCATCATGCTGCGATAAGGAATCTCTTCACCACAGAAGAAGTAGGTGACCACGAGCTCCTTAGACCTGAACAAATAAAAACTGGTTTTAGAGCGCTGTACTTGTAAGAGTCAGGTTGTTGAATGTAGACAAGGAATCTATGGAGTATAATTAATGAAGGATGTTAACAGACAGCTAGCTCACCTAAGGGTCAACTAATTAAAACTGAAAGCGGCTTTAGAGTCAGGTGGCTGTAGCTTAACATCAAACACCCACCCATTCAACAACACATGTATGAAGGGGAGAGGTACATTTGAGTTATCAGGGGCTGCTTAACACGACTTTGTTGGGCTCCAGCGTGAATGTGTTGGTTTGGGAGACGGGTGGGTAGTTAGGATTGCGTATTAAAGCATGTTTAATCTTAAACGATTAAAAGGCGAGAGAAGAGGAGTTCAAAGACATAGCTATGCTGACTCACAACATCTCTCTTTGAACGGGAGAGTGAGAAAATCTGCGAGGAGGAGGGTGAAAACACGAGCTGGGAGAGGGAGGGAACGCTAACAAAGTCTATTGCTAATGAAATCGAATACAAAAAAAAATCTAATTAAGAGAAGTTGAGCTGTAGAAAAAAAAGACAGTAATGTGTCACAGATAAAAGAAGACGTACTCGTCTGCTGTGAGTCCGGGGCTGGAGAGCGGGGTGCCTCCAGCTGCCGGATGGCTTCTGTCTCTCGGAAGGCTGCTGGCTGCTGTTGAATGCCTGTTAAAGCCACAGAAACCGATCACATTGTTATCAAGGTAAATCATTTGACACCATTTCAAATGTATAATAAGGTGATCCATGACATGTGAAAGATGGGGAATATGTATGTGAGCTAAATGTTTGCCATACCTTTGTTTTGGGGGCTTGGAGACTTCTTCTAGTCTGCGGCAGGCCTCCTCCAGCTGTGCCAGGGTGTTGGGTGGGGGTAGGGGGGGCATGGCCGGGTCCTGGATGAAAGGGTGGCCGGGGTGGTGGCTACGGAGGTGAGCCCCGCTGCCAATGCCGCCTCCGCCCCAAGAGGAGTGAGTCCGGCTGGGCAAAGTCTTTGAGTCGAGAGGGTTGGACTTCTTTAGGCCTTGTGTGCTGTCGGGGTAAAATACAACATGAGCTGAGAACTCCAGACACCAGTGCTTAGTGGAGTAATAATGATTTAGTCTAGGACAGCACTTACACGTGTTTTCATTACTTGATTTAATTCACGGATCTCTAAAATGATCATGCAAAACTGCCACTTTAAATGTTGTGTTTACCAAATAGGTACTTATTTGTTTCTTTTAATCATTTACCATGAAACAAACTCAAACTAAATGTCAAAATAAATCTCCACGACTACGACTAAAGTGACTTATCGACAAAGAGGGTGCGGTGTGTTAGTGTTTCGTGGTGGCAATGTCCGTTGTGGCGATTCTTACCTGTGTGGCTTATGCTTGCCCTGTCTCTCACTCTCGAGGATCCACTGCCAAACATTCTGAGAGCGGTCGGTGGCATCTAGGGGAAGGCGGGTGGACACGCCCTCATCGGTGGCCTTGATTGGCCGCTTGGACAAAGTGCTGCAGCGACTGGAGGAAGAAGAAGCGGCCAGTTAGCACCAGATTTAAGAATACAAAGTAACTAAGGGTAAATGTTGATGGAAAAGTGGTGGGAAAGGTTGCACTTACGCAGGGGTGAAGTCGGAATAATTGGCGCCCCCTGGAGGGCAGAGGCACTGCACGCGCTGAGCCGCCTCGGCCTCAATCTGCTCCTTGGTCCTGGGCCCAGCGTGGTGATGGTGGATGTAGTGGTGGTGGATGTGCTTTGTGGACTGACGGCCAGTCATGAGAACCTTGGCTGCCCCAGGGTAGGCACCGAAGAAGGGCCCGTGGCCAGAGGACACCAGAGCTTCTGTCTGATCTGGAGAGCGAGAGCGTGGCGAGTGCCGAACCACACCTGGTGACTGGCAGCCGGGTGTCTTCAGCACACGGGACAGGTGCTCGTCCAGGATAGCCTGAGGGTCTTCCTCACACTGACTGCCAGACGGGAGCAGAGGGTGTTGGATGGAGGTGCTGCTGGTGGGATCACTGCTCTCCTCCCTTTCCTCCTCCTAGATAGGCAAAGAAAATAATACAAAGGTTAAGTCAATTGATAAAACAGTCATAGCCACCATCCACATGTGGGAAAGGCAGCCAGAAGAGGAATTTGGAAGTCTAAACTTACACCAACGTATATCTATCGTCCTGTGACATCAGTGAGAGCAAACGCCTGGATAACTTGATTTGAGTTTCCTTTTTGCCGCACTGTTATCTTCGCTAACAGGCTTTGGGTGCGCTTCATCTATAATGCAGTTTGCCTCTGCTTCACAAAGAGACTGGCACTGCACACACTCAGCAAGCGTGCCACTGGAGAGTAGTTAAGTGCTAACTATTTGAAGGAGCTTCAAGTGTGTCTAGAAACATAAGTTTGAAAGTTCCTCCAGATGCAGTAGAGGAGGACAGAGAGGGAAAGGGAAGAAGAAGCTAAACCGAGACAGACTTTCAAATCCCTTGGTGTTTTCCCTGTTCTTCGACATGCTAAAGTTGGCACATCGGCTTTCATAGTGCCTTCTCCAGCGGTAACTTGGATACAAGTTAGAATTTCTTAATGAAAGCAATGCTCAATGTGTGTGGAATTGCCAGAGCAGTTTTGTTTGCATCCATACCTCCTGGATCTGCTGCAGCCTCTCCTCCAACGAGCTCATGGTGTCCTGCTCTCGCTTCAGCTTCTCCAGCTTGGATATGAGCTGTGCAGCAAAGGCCGACGGCTCCACAGGGGTCATCTCCTTAGGCAGCCGATGTGTCCTCTGCAGGGTAAACAACACAGGGGGAGGACCATTTAGATTGTGTGTGGATGTAAGTTCGTACTGTTTTTGACAGATGCAATATGCTGCATTAATCCACTGCTCTATCTTGTTCCAAAAAGGCCTAATCCAGATGCCCTTGCCCTGGAGCTAACCTGAACCTTCTTCACCGCCCATCCCTCCCATGACCGTCTCATGCCCAGTGCCCTTGACTGTGCCAGGCTGCAGGGTGTGGGGGGGAGAACGGGGGTAGTGATGGCAGGGTAGCAGTTGGTCTCGCTTGGAGGGGAGGCCCCCTGCCTGCACCCTCTGTAGCCCGACCAAGCCATCAGCTAGGCTGCCTCTGAAGTCAGCACACTTCAAAGGGCCCTTGTCAAACATCAAACGCACACTAGGGGTGGGAGGGACACGCAGCTTTAAATCTCCGAATAAAAGCCAGATATCGACGGAGAAGAGAGAGTGAGGAGAGGGGAAGAAGAAAAGGGAGAGGGGGACAAAATGAACAGCGTGAAAAGAGAGGAAGAGGATTGAGATGTGCGTTAGTGAAGTGTCAATGGTGGCGGGGAGAGAGAGCGAGACAGAGAGGGAGGGAGAGGATAGAAGAGTCAAATACTAGGAAGATCTGAGGGGAAGTAGTCCCGGCTGCATGCAGGGCAGCTCAGAGGTACTCTCGTCACATTATCCTCCTTTTCTTTAACTATGCACCGGATTCTCTCTCTGCCTTTCTTACTTTTTGTTATTTGGCACACTGGCTTTCTTGATTTTGACTCTTTTTTTGTTGTTCCTCTCATCTCTTTGTAGACACGATGAAGGGAAGAAGAAGAAAGGCAAGCAGAGCTGCTGGCAAAGGAGCGCCAGCGCTGCACGGGGCCCCCGCTGCCTGGGGCTGGTGCATCATGGGAGACAGAGCCATCTCCAAATCAGGAGGGAGACATTAAAGGAGTGCAAGTGGGAAAGGGAAAGAGAGATAGAGAGAGGAGAAGAGAAAAAAGGCGGAACAGACAACACTGTCGATTGCATGCACTCAACATACTTCCACACACCTGTGTTTGGATATGGAGACAAAAGATCTGCCTCAAACAGAGCCAACTCATAACCTGTGTCAATCTGTTCTGACCCAGTTCCTTAAAGCTGTCCACCACAATTCAGCAGGTCAACAACATATTTAACTTAAAACACATTGCATGACCCAAATAGGACCAGATATCAGGGTGGGAGATGAGCAACCTAGATGTTGAATGAAGTCATTAGCATTAACACTGTTGCAATGTTAATGACCTATGCTACAACGACAGCTATCATTGATGCATAACACATATTAAGCTATGGCCCTTTGTGAGATGCTACAGCTCCTGAATCAGAATACAAAGATGACAACACGAGTTTATATTTACAGCCTTACAGAAGCTACAGGGAAGATGGGGGCTGTGGCTTTAAACAGCAGAAGAAGTGAAGTGGTATGCAAATGCTGCCTTTCATTTACCCTGACTTTTATATGAAAACGACTCGGGGAATGAAATATAGTATTCTGTCACAACATGAGCTCTGGAAAATAATACAATAAAGCACAACTCCTCGAGGGAATCAGGACCCAGTCAGTGTGTAAAAGTTTGAGTTTAGCAGATTACAAAAAAGGAAACACTGAGACAGGAAGTAGAACTTAAGGAAGTAGGACTTACAGGAAAGTGGGGTAGTGTAATCTGGCCATTGATCTTGACGCTGCGGTGCATCTCTCGCTGGAGTTGCTTCTTTGTGCCCAGTTTATATGGAGGGATTCCATCTCTGTAAAAACAACAATATTTACATTTGGTTAAAAATACCACTTGAACTACTTTCTTTTATAATTGGTGTTTCATCATTTACTGCAACTTATTATGCCGGGCACAATACCTCCACATCAACTGTCAATGCATTTGTGCCGTTATACAATCTTTGTGGAGAAAGAGCCTTTTGGAGGCAGTTCATCATTGAAATGACCGACACAACACCACCCACTAGGCCCATTACAGCTAAATCAAAAGGCCGGGGAGCCCTTGAAGCCAAGGCAACAAAAACACACATAACAAAACACACCAGGACAATGGTAGAGATATGCTAAACATCACACTGTGGGCTTCAAAAGAAGAGCCCCGCCGATAAGATGACATCAGTCCTTGTCAACTCTGACAATGGTTGTTTAAAAAGCAGACGAATTAGCGCTTAGCTCAGTAGCTGGTTGGAGACAGAACCTAGCGAGCAAGCGCTGCTTAAGCGCTGCCGTCTTGGTAGCTCTGACATATGAATATGAGAATAGAGATGTAGCTAGGAATACCAGTGGTCTCCGGACAATTAAGCATTTATTCTGGGAATCTTGTTCTCCATTTTTCATTCTGTGTCTGCTAGCATTTCCAGTCATATGCCACTTAAGCTGGGCCAATTATCTTAGCCGTTTTGGCTGCTCAGAAGTGTCTGACCTAGCCCAAACGCTACTTTTTCTGCTGCCTCTTTGAAATCTCACACTCATGCACATATGCACTCGCTGCCATCTTCGTTTGGCAAGCGCTATGCTGTGAGCCTCTGATCTCAGCAACATCAAAAGGCTGGTTTGTAAGATAAGGTAATGTTTGAAGTTTGTGCAGCAGCATTCCCCAGCGTCCAAGTAAATCCATAAATAAGATATAAGCAAAAAGAGAAAAAAATCCCCCGCCCCTTCTCCCCCCCCCTTCCCAAATCCTCCTCTTCTTGTTCTTTATCTGGGAAATGAGATTTCAATTCACAGTGTGCCTTTTAACCATTGTAAAAGGACACACTAATCAAATTGTGCCCTGAGATGAGAGAAGAAGAAGCTGGGTTTTTATTCAAATCAGTTAGCAGTACAGAACGCTGGGGACAAGAGGGATCGCTGTGTCAAAGCCCTTGGTGTGAATATTAAAGGTATATGACTTTGACACATGGACATTCTCTTATATTACCCTAAACAAGTTCTGCAAGTCACAATTCAGAGAGACATTATCAAGAAGAGAATGGAGCCAAGCTCCCGATATTGCCTGTGTTGCAGCAAGCTTTTTGAAAGTGAGGCCTACTACCAGAAAATCAATGCTTCACAAACAGTACCCTTGAGACTACAAGCCATCATCCCTCCAGGTGCAGGAAGAAACACAGGAAACTCCTCCAAAGTCTAACTCAACAGAGGAACTTGCGTGCTAACAAGAACCCCAAACTTGGAGGCAAAACATCATTCGCACACAAAGCAACTTCCCTTTCGCTAACTATGTTTTTATCAATCCAAACTGTCTCCACCTCTGGGAATCATGTGATGGCTGGGTGCTTTGTCCACGTTGGGGAAGAGAAAACAGCCCTGGACTCTTTCATGGTTTCATGGGCCCTTACTTTATGAGGATCTCCTATTCAGTTGTGCAAGTCATTTTCAAAGCAGCCAGCCACCCTCTTATCCCCCTAAGCTCCCCTCACCTAACAATAGGCTGAAAGCGATTCAGTTAAGCCCTTTATACTCCATGCACTTTATTTTCTCACTCCCTTGCACTTCGAGCCTAACCACTCCTGCTATTGGCTCTGGAGGGTGGAGGAGAGACGCTGTTGAGGAGGGTTGGGAGGGTGAGGTGATTTTTTGGGGGTGCCCTAGTCTGGCCAGGGGGAGTTCCTCATGCCTTGTCCCAAGGTCTAGAAATGAGTAACCCCTGTGAAAGCCTCACAGACACATGATCTCAGCACGCCGCGGAGGCCAGTGGCAGGAAACCGACCCACCATGTGAGTAAGCCTCCTTTCATTTGGTGCCAACATTTTTCAATGAGTTTGTCTTGAGGCCCGAATGGCCATTTCCCTCCCCCCCCTCTCCTTCAGCTCTTCAAAGGGAAAAAGCGATTAGATAATATGAAAAAAACAAGTCTGTTGTGGCAGAAGGGTGGGTGGGATGGATACATTTCAACTTTGAGGAAAATGAGGCGACGCCCCCACCCACATCAAGACGTTCTCAATTTTTTGCAACCTTCTCACCAGCCTGCAACGCATCAGAATAAACTTCAAAAGGTCCTCAGACATAATGACTTTCCCAGAGTTATCTCCCCGGAGGCCACAGTAACAACTACACATTCATAGAATTACCTGGAGTCAATCAAGATCATTCAAATACATTACGGGCCATTATTTCGCAACAGTTCCCTGGCTTCAAGAAATGCTGAGTCTGTTGGACCACAAGGCCAAATATTGTTCCTGACACCTCTACACTTATTCCTGGAAAGGTGTTGACTGAACCCTGGCCAGGCACGTTCAGATACTTTGCAAACAATGAAATCCAGAGCTGTGGCCAAAGTCAACTCAACGTCTTTTGAAGTTGCTACATTATCTGGGTAGATATCAAACTGACACAAAAACTGTTAGATTGGAATAAAAACGAAAACCACTTACACGCTACTGTCTGTCATGGACATGGAATCATCCGTCGTAGCATCGCTGGAGATCTCGCTGTCGTTGGCACTGGTGGCGGGGGCAAAAATGTATCCGGAGTTGACAAAGTAAGGGCTGGCAGGGTCTCCTCGACGATGGGGCCTGAGAAAGAAATGTCCCAAATGTAAAGTTGTGATTTGAAGAGGGGAGAGATGTGACAGCTGGGTAGAGTTGACTTTCTCTGTTATTTTTTTACAACACAAAGTGAAGGTGACAGCTTGGAGTTTGTTTGCGACAATGTGACAACAATGTTAGAGATGGAGGTATGCTTCTTCTTTTGTCTCTCGACCTTCTTTCATGTCTCTCCTCCCTAACATACAGGGCTTGTGTGTTTGGGGGGGGGGGGGGTGATGGTTGGAGTAAGTGAAGTGAGCCGCTTTTCTGTGTGTGAATGAACAACAGAATATACCTTCTTTTTCTCTGCTGCTATCTCCACACTCTTTTGTTTGGACGGGCACTTTTCCACTTTGAATCTCTTTATCTTTCTTTGGAGTGTTTTATCCTCCCTCTTACTTCTATCTCTCCCTCGCTCTGTCATCCAGTCTGGGGCCCTTCCTTTCCCCATTCCCCCCTGCTTTCCTTTCTAAAGTCTCTCTCTCTCTCTCTCTGTCTTTCTACTCTCTCCTGCTGTGTTGCATTCCTGTTTCAGTAGTGAAGGGGGTGGACAAGGAAGAGGGAGGGAAGAAGAGGAAGGGGGAACTTGAGCTTTAGTGAGGGAGGGTGAGGGAGAGAGGGAAAGGGGGAAGGAGGGCCCCTTTCTTTATGAGAATGCCTTCTGCCGGGAGTGCTGAGAGGAGAACCCCAGCATGACTAAAGCCGAAGGCCCCAAGCACAAACCTGACCTTTGGAAGGTCCGCGCAAAGAGTCAGGTATTTAGCACAGCTGGGCTCTCTGCACCCCCTGCTCTCTTTCTCCATCTCTTTTCTTTCTTTCATGATCCCCCCTTCCTGTCTTCCCCCCTCTTGTCTCTCCCTGTCTCTCTCCAAAGCATGCTTAGTCTCTGTCAGACAGATCTTTTTTTCAAAAAAGAAAGATAAAAGTGCTGAATAGAGAAAAAAGAGAAAGGGACACACTGAAACACACACAATCTACGGCAACGTGGGATTGGTGGTTGAAGCTGCGGAACTGAGATGAGGATGTTTTGTTGTTGTGTTTTTCTATCACTTTGGAGTTGAGTTTTGGAGGTTTCTCCCAAAAGAAGGAAACGGGATCAGTGCAGTGGCAAAATTAGTTCCACATGTTTGAGATGGAAATTGGTTGACCTAAAGAGATGGTGAGGGGCAGGGGGAAAGCGCGGGGGACGGAAGGGAGAAAGAGGGGGCTCTCTCCCTCTCCATTTTCTTTTAGTGAAAAACAAGAATGCAGGGGATCACACCAGGAAACCAGGAGATGCCCACATGTCAACAAACCGTGTGCTTATTGGTTCCTAGCTCAACATGGGCCCTTTCAAGCAAATGAGTAACTGTGTGATGATGTTATCTGACATCTGCTCACATGAAGGATAACATCCTCAAGGGGGTGTTAAAGTTGAGTTATGAGACTTAATCTATTCTGTTTTCTACACAGCTTTAAAAATCAAGGGGAGGGGGCATATGTAGTCTCTAGTCTCACTAAATGTTTAGTTAACCTGAGAGGGAAAGTATGGATTATTTAGTCAATTCCACTTCCTGACCCAACCAAAGTATCAAGAACTTGTCCAGCCTCTAAGTAACAATTGGCGTCCAGATGTGAGGACAAAGTAGTTGAGTGAAACACTTTTAAAGAGCCCTTTGATGCAGACTCATGCATAACATCCAGCTTTTGAAAATGTTCCTGGCTTGAAAAGATGTCAGCTGTTGGACAACGTGTGGGACGAGCTCTTAAGATAAAAGCCCAAATGCTTTCCACAAACAATTCTGCTTTCATCTCTGACCAAGAGAACAATATCCCGGCTTGGCATAAGACTGACGGATACAGTTCTCTTAACTCTGTATGGTCATTTCTCTGGGTTAGGGAGATGTTAAGACAGTGTACAATCGCAATATGGCTTAGAGAGTAGAGACAAGGAGAACATGAAGCAACTTTACAATAGCATCACAGTTTCATGGAGCTGTAACAGACATGAGGCTTGGTGTCTGAATTTGGGCCTGAACCGGAGGAAGGGTTTCAAAGCACAGGAAACTTGGGCAAGCCAGCAGAGGGCTGCCTGCAAGACACCATTTACTTAAAAGGAAGCCTCAGATCCATTGATGTTTTGTACCCACCCCGCCCCTCCACCCCCTTGACTGACTGCAAGGCAGGAGGGCAAAAATATACATCCATGTTCCTCTGAGACTCTTTGATCGAGTGCCTTTATCTCTCTCTTATGCATTTGTGAAAAAACTGCCAACTGCCACATATTCGCTGTAGTTTAACTAATGACGGAATGATGATCACAAGGAAAGTGTGCACGCCACAAATTAACACATGCACTCAAATGTAATAACACACACATGCATGATGTGGGTGAGCGCGGCTCTTACCTGCAACTATTCTCCAGCACTGCAGCTGCTGTCCGGATGGTAGCAGTAGCCCTCAGGGTTTTCGCAGACAGTCCAACAACAGACCCTAACGTTTTTGCCTTCAGGTCATTACAACTCCACTCCTCTTCCTCCATGAGAGGAGGAAGGTATCCGCACATCAACTTCAGGCTGCCGAGACTCCCGTGGTTCATGTATGCTGCGTTCTCACAGCCCGTGCGCACGTATTCGAGGTATATGTCAGAGGTCAAAAACATCTGGTATGCATTGTCTTCCATGTTTGACTGAATTTCCGTCTGTGCCTGGTCAAACATGGCCGAGTCTATTTGTTGTTTCTTAATACTATCCTTTATGAAGGTCTTGGTGGCCGGTTTCAGCTGCTTGGCCACAATGCTGTTGTTCTCGATGTACCGCTTGAAAATAACTTTGGCAACTCGTAACGTTTTGGTATCCTTTAAGTCCATTTGCCTGAAGCCGTTGCAGGCGAACCAAAAGTCCAAAGTGTCCACGCAATTCTCCCGCTCCAAAAAGGTCCTAAAGAGGTGAGCGCCGTCTTGGTCACCCAGGAGAAAATGCAGTGACTTTGTCCACCGGACTAGGGGTGAGTCCGGGGACGCGCTGCCCTCTGGCTCCCCGAGTCCATCCTCGTTCCTCCGCGGCGTGGAGCCGGGAGGCGCGGAGGCGGCGGGGATATCTTTAACCGTACTCTGGGCTCTCATTTTGGCAGATCTGCTGGGGTCGTAGCATGACGCCTCTCCCTCCTCCCCCGGTACCGGAGGACGAGGAGCATCTTCTCGGAAGCTACTGATGATGTGCTCCGTAAGCGCCCTGCTCATGGCTCCAGCTCCGGTTGCCGTGTGAGAGTGCCGTCGTGCCTCCACTGAGCACCAGCCTAATCCTCCTCACTCTCTAAAAGCAGCGGGGGAGCTTATTAGCTCCTCTTCACTCTGAAACACAAAGTATTGATCTAATCAAAGCCAGATCCTGCTGAACTTCAAAGAAAGACATCAAGTAAACAGTCCCTTTCAAAAACCCTCGCCGGGTTCACAGAGAAAGGAAATATGAAAGGCTCTTTTCGTTTCATTTATCTATTTATAATCTAAATGAGAGATCAACTGCAGCCTACATTCTCCACGTGCATTGATCTGTCACATCAAAACACATTTCACAAGAGTAATAATCTCACACAGCCTCACTCTTCACCGAAACCGTATTCTCACAACTGTGGCTTACACGTGTTTTCCTAACGAGTCCATGTCACAGGCTTCAACTCCAATTAATTCCCAATCTGTTTCGGACGACCGTACCATACCCCTGTCTGTATCACACACTCAGACTCGTCTCCACACTTCTCACCATCCCAGAAATGTAAAGACGAGTGGAAATGCATCTGATCTGCAACACAATGACCTTAAACGTTGTAATGTACGAGGAGTAAAAAGCCCCGCGGGAAAAACTATTCGCTCATGCGTAAATGTAAGCAACCAATCGTCCTAATACATACGTAAGAAGGCTATAACAGGACACTATTAAAGCCATATACTCGGTAACGTGTCTACACTACCAACACGGCAGAAATACGCGATATATATGGCATAATATAAACCTCATTAAAAAAGAAAAGCCTTTACCGGAGCCTCGGTGCCAAGTCTTAAGAGACTTGTTTCCTAAACGACACACAGATAAACGGCATCAACTGTGTGATAGGCGATCAAAAATGCCTCATTACACGTAAAACATTCTTAACAGGCAATGTTACTCTAGCACAATGTAACCGATTCTAAAATTCAATGGATGAAGGCTAAAAAAAACGTGCGTAAAACAACATACCATCGCAGAGCAGATCCAACCGGAGTAAAACCCGTTAAAAAGTTGAACTGTTACTCCATTTATAGTAGAGCCTAATACAGTCCAGAATTCTCCAAGCAGTAATCCAGCAGAAAAAGCGACGACGGACTATTTACAGCCTGTGCCGTGCCACATGTGTCCTATCTCGCTGCAAAACAAGCGCTGTAGTTTGATGTACCCAGTCCCATTCAACAACTGACCTCAGAGTAGGCAGGCTCAGTCCCTATGTAGATCACTGGGGGTGTCCAAATCTGGAGGAGGCAAAAAAGGAGGTGGGGGGGGCTCCGTTAGAAGAATACATCCCACTTTTTTCCCAGCTAGAAGACGCACCACCAGACAAATATTCGGCTTTTTATCTGGGCTACACATACACTCACACGCACACACACATAAGCTTCTTATCTATCTCACCGTATTTCTCGCCCACAAACAAGAAACATAGCCCGCATTTCTCAACTTCAAAGCTCAGCAGCAGCACATCAAAGCGGCCAAGAGAGGGGGCCTGTGGAACAGCTTTCCTACAACTTACCATCCATGTACCCGAGTAGCCTCCCTTTTTAAACGTGAAAGTAAAGTAGTCCAACAACAGGCTTGCCTACAACCGCTTCGGCATTGTCCTTTAATGTCCTAACACACTGATGAATTTGAATACAGCTTCGAATAAAGGAGAGAAACGTTTTGCCCTCGACTTTTCTCCCCAGGTAGTGTTTCAAGAAGTCATGGCAGGCGGTAGAAATCCTCCGGGCTGTTTCTAAACCAACTGGGCTGAAGGTTTAACTGTGGACTTCAAAGTAACGAACCGCTGGCCTGGTCCCGGAAGATACATACAAACGCAGCGTCTCATCTTTGCAGCAAAAAATACAATAAAACACACCAGAATGAAGATTGAGGATTGAAAACACCAACAAATTGAATAATCCTTTGTGTTAAACAGTTCTCGTTTGCAAACCCATTCGCTTAGACGTTCATGCACGTTTATTCAACTTTTCTAGACAGGGAAAAGATTTACATGTATGCCAGGACCTTATCAAAGACAGGCAATCTCAAGCCAACTCCCCGAGGCTTTGGAGCGTCAGAAGTAAGTGATCTACCGCGCCAATAGCATTATTCTTGTTACTACACAAAGTTTCAACAGAAACACAAAGCAAACAAAAGCGATACTTTAGTTGCCTGTTGCCTCTTCAACTGACGTGAGGAAGTTTAGTGTAGCTGAGGAAAATACATTATTAAAGGGTTTACAATACTTTTACAGTCCATTGTGGAACATATCTCTTTTCTTACTGCAAGATTTTTCTTTGTAATTTTAACATTGGTTTATAGGGAGATTGGGCGTATTATCCTTATGTCATTTCAGTAATATTCACTCTTAATTACATCGTTACCATAGTAAGGGGAGTGACACTAAAGAATATGTGGATACATGTAATTTAACAATGTCCACACAGATTTCAAACATATTCTTTAAGTTATATCACTCTTTTTGTAATCCTTTAAAGTGTAACTGTCAAATAATTTACATATTAGTCACAGGATTTTCGCCACAAAGATGTCAACCTAACACACTCGCCAGTTCCACATTTAGAGAAATGACACAGCATGACATTTTGATTGAAATTGGACAGAGAGCAAAGGCAAGAGCTGTTTTCTAGTCTTTTAATTCACATGACTTCCCTAATGTCATTGTGACAGAATCTTAAAGAGTGGGTTAGACAGTGATCCAATCCCATGGTACTTCAAAGGCTATATTGTCCCTTTGATGTCTGAAATCAACTTTAAAGGAGAATATAATTATATAAGTCAGACGATTCAAATTCACAAAACTCTCATGATGGTACAGGACAAGAAAACGAATGAAATTCCACTTTTCCGAGTTCCTGAAGCGGTGATTAGTTCATGTTCAGTTTTACATAGAGACACATCATGCTGTGCAGCAGTTCCCATGTTGATCTAATTTGTTACCGTCTTTTTTCTGTTTGTCCAAATCTTTATTTTCGGACGCATGGCTTAAGGTGACGTGTAATCCACTTCACAATGAATTGGCACTGGGGATTTCCAAGCAATTAACTGAACATATTTGTATTTATTTAGATGATCAATATTTCTCACGGCATCCTGCAACAAACTTGTAGATTTCAGATCTGCCACATGTTGCTGAGTATTTGTAACATATTGCCGCTTTTTTACAAATATGCACTATCACAAGCCTTTCTTGTTTGATTACATTGACATCCTGCCAACCACTTCCTGCATGCTGGAAGCTCGTCTGATGATTGAGACAAGCTTATTTTTTGAAATGTAAAATGTTAGGTGTTATCAAAAAGCTGTATGACAGTGATTGTGTTTCTCAGTCCGTCAGTCTGCGTTTGCAATCACGCGTATGTGTGTACAGTGTGATTATGAAGAGTTCATTCGTAGCCACTGTTTATGCTGCAGGGCTTGGTAAAACAAACATTGCCGCCACAAATTCAACAATCCAGCGACCAAAATTCACAAAAAGTTTCCAACACTTTGCAAATGGAAGTGCTCGCTGTCTGCGAGATTGGACACAACATGACAAAAAGGCTGAGCTGTGCCAACATCGTGACATTTAAGGGGCACTTGGCTGATCAGCAAAGACCAAATTAAAGCCATGAAATATGTAGCTATACTGTTATCTGCGCATTAACTTCTCTAAAGTCAGCTTTAAAAGGAGAATTGAGATCAGATTTATTTTTTGAAGTGCACGACAAGTGCGATATTTCACATTTGGGATAAGATGTTATCTTTGCTCAAATTAAATTAGGCCGCACATATCACTGCAAAAGGAAAGAAAGGAGTCCTCAGACAGTTCCATTTTTGCTGACAGACAGGAAGCTTCCTTAATGCTTCGCTCAGTCTGCTTATAATGACATGTTAAGATCAGACTATTCAACTATTTACATTTTTAATGCATTTCTATATCAAACTTCTGTGATACAATGTTTGCTTTTTTAATTCATCTGTAAATTGTCATGAGGCGCTAACCCCATGAGACCACACCTGTTGACCCTTGAATGCCCACTCTTGTGTTCAGCAGGGACAAAAGAGAGAGGGTGCTGTAAAGTAACCACAAGAAGCCTCTTTTTGATGTTGACCCTGCCCTGACCCCTTTGTTGGGGCCCTAACCATTTCACAGGGAGATCCAAACGCTTTAAAAGCACAATACAGGACGAGAGTGCCGTCACTGACTTGCTAGAAGCCCAATAAAACAGGGTGACCTGGAGGCTAATTGAGAGCTTGTGGTTGGGAAGAAATGAAAGGCATCTGGTGTATCACCGCAGATTGAAAATGAAGGTTCTCTTTAATTAGAGCCTGCATTAAAGGAACAGAGAAAGTATGCATTTCAGCACTGTTAGTACAGGTGTCACACCAGGATACATGACAATAGAAAGGTCACTTTAATCATAGAAGTGAAGTTTCTTTCTTTCTTCATGTAGTATAGAGCACTTTTGATGGTGTATCATTGGTTTTGGGGAGTAACTAAATCCATGTAATGGAGTTATGTAATTGACTTATAATATAAATGTAATTTGTATCAGCTACAAAGAAAACACATTTAGTCTTAGTTGTAGTTATATATATATATATATATATATATATATATATATATATACACAGTAAACAAAGTTTGACGGTATCAGTGTTAACTACTCTTGTGAGGTTTAGCTTTATGTTTTCAGTACTTCTTAAGTTTAAGCAAAACGTAATACATTTGTTAGAAAAAATAATCAAAGGTTAATCAAATGTAAAAGTTACCTATTACATCAACCCTCCCAACACTGACTGTTAGTTGCATCACTCAAACTAGGCCTGTCCCTTGTTGTCACTTTTGTATTTACATCACACTCCAGCCCATATGTTCCCATAAAGTTAACAATACATTCTGTACAGCCTGTTTTATCACCATTTCCTTTGCTCAAATCCTACACTTGTTCTAAAATAGCTCAGAAAAACAGAGGAGAGGGTGGCTAATTGCAAATAACCCAATATTTTGGAGTTCAAAGGCTTTGGTGGGTTTCAGTGATAATTTTGGCTGAAGCATCACCATAAACACTAATAAAATTAAGTGCGTCGGAGGGAGGAGGGGGCGTGGCCAAGCGTCCCTTTGAACAGACCCTGTGATCAGTTCCCCCTCTCAATTAGCGTATTGTCCACTTGTCCTTTCAGCTGGGAGGGAGGGGGCAGTCTCCCCCCTAGCTTCCCTTTGAAGTGATTATCCCTTTATCTCAAGCCTGAGCGAGGAATATCTTGGGGGACAATGGCAAATTAAAGCCCATATGGAGAGAAGCGTGAATGTCTGTTTGTAGGCTCAGAGAGAAATAGAAAAAAAGGAGCAATAGAGAAATAAATAGAGTGTGGAGCGAGAGAGAGGGAAAAAAGGGCAAATATCATCATTCTGTTTGCATGAGCTGAAGGGTGAGTGGTAGATGTCAACACTCATTCAAAAAAGTAATTTAGGGCTTCTGCCTGAGTTGACACTTGTAGCAGAGAGACTTTAGAAAAGCTAAAGGAAAGAAGAGGGGGGATGTAGACGGAGGAATGGAGAGATAGAAGGATGAGCATGAAGAAGAGAGGAGTGCAGTTGTCAGCAGAATCAGATGGCGGTCAGGCACACAGGCTTGAAGAAGATATAATTAAAGTGTGGAGTTAAGACGGGCTTTGAAGTTGGACATGGTGCATAATACCCTTAAAGTTTGAGAAGCCAGTCATTCATCCGCTTGTTATGGCTTGTTAAGACCATTCCTTTTAAACGGCCCAATTTGAGAAAATAAACTTTAATTTCAACTTTTGAAAAGGTCTAAATGTCTTCAAAGTGACAACAATCAGGTAAGGGTTTCAAAAAGGTTGAAACAGGAGTGGTCATCTTTTGAAATTGGAGTGAGGGATTTGCTAAATAAGGTGTGGGGGTGTGGGTGAGCGCTTAGGATGAATAATTACTTTCTCTTCCCACTCTGCCTCTTTTTTCTCACAATCCTGTTTTTCGGTGGCTTAAAAGTTTAAAAATGTATAGAAACAATGCCTCTGATGCTTGGCCTAATCCTTTTAGGCTTGGCAAACCTTTGTGGTAACCAAAACCCTATCTGATGTGAGCAAATGTTGGCCGAGCCAGCATGTACAGACGGATAGAATGTGCGTATTTACTCGGTGCATAATAATATAAACAGCTGAAAAAGAATATAAAACAACGACTTTCTGCACACCTACTCATTGCATGCATGAAAAGAATAGAAAACTATTCATCACAAAATGCCTGAATTGTAATAACTGTTATTATCCCTATACCCTCATAATGTAGTATTATCCTGCATTCTCTTTATAATTGTGTCAATTGTTCCTGCAGTAATTCCACTAAAACAATTCCATGTGTATTCATGATGTGTGTCTATTTATCGCGCTCGACACATCAAGTGATCTTCCTTGCGATTGTGAAAGCGAGAGAAATGTGTGAGTGTTCACTTTGAGCCACATTAGCCATCCTTAATGAGCATCAGACAAATGATGTAGAAAAATGCTTGATATGAAGCAACGGTTAGGCCTATTAGAGGCTGAACAAAACCTTTTACAGAGCAACACTGGTTCAAACTGACAACGGCTAACTGGCCTAACGGCTCGGCCTGACAGCAAATCCATGCACTGATAAGGCAAATGAAGTGGCGCTATTGATCAAATGATCCAGTGTTCAACTGAGTTCTGGACAAGACATCAGAGAGAGACAACAGTGACACCATAAAACAAACAGAAGGACGTCACAGTGGTTCATTGTTGGATTTACAATCTTTACAGCTAGCTATTGTGCT